>NW_020174051.1:598149-616011 GCF_003031525.2 Neophocaena asiaeorientalis asiaeorientalis | reverse complement strand
TGATAAAGGATCTTTCCATGAAAATAGTCTTCTTTACTTATAAAAGGGGTAATTGAGCCTCTGAAATGGAGTAAAGAGGAAGAAGATGAAGAATTTATGAAGAAGGAAGTCTGAAGGCAAATAAAACCAACCTCAGTAACTATATACAAGATCCCTCACCTCACTTGGCCGCAGTGTTGAGAAGGGCCAAAAGAAAGAATTGGTCTCTACCCTCAGTTTTCTCTTCTGTATGATGGGAATGTTTATTGTACTTACCTTATAGGGTTATGGTTGGGATTCAGTGATTTAAAACATGTGAAGTATTAGAATACTTCCTGGACATCATCAGGTCTTAATGAATGTTTGCTATAATTACTGTATCACTGTCATCATGTTTAACATTCTTATTTTCACTTCAGCTTGGAAATTTCATGACTCTATGTCATCATTATCATCTTGCTAAGAACCAACCATCCCTGATGGCTAGTTCTAGTGTTGTACTGCCACGGTAGGGTGTATCTGCTTCCTGCCCAAATATTAGTCATGGCTTCCTTGTCGACTTCTCTGTAAGAGTCCATTTTAGATCAGAGTAAAGTAGGTTAAAAAAAAGGAGTTGGGAATGCTCTTTCCTTGGATGAGTGGTCCTTTATTGATACTATGGATTGGTAGATACAACAGGCTGTAATCTTAGGGCTTTAGTATTAGGTCCACTTGGCTTGACATAAAACATTCTCTTGGAAAACTGGTCCCTGAGTTTGCTATGGCTTTGGAAGTGGCTGCTCTCCACAGTTTATATTTTTTTGCCTGGTTGTTTTTGAAGTGTTTACACTGCTCTTTCTAGCTAAAATTGCTAGGATGACTTTGTTTCATCTGGACTTTATATTACACTATAATGATTAATCCACTTGGTCTGGCCAAAGTAAGCTAGCAACTAAGTACCACTTGCAATTTCCACAACAAATGACGTAATTCATCCTAGTCTGGAGTTTGTACTTGATAAGTGTCCAATCCTTGTCTACAGTGAACCTGGAACCTTGGGTATAACATCATGATGGAGATTTTAAATTTCTTACTCTTTTTCAACCCTCCTTTTGAAATTTGAGGGAGGGGCTTTATGGACATGGGACTGAGACTGATAAAACTCAGACAGAAAGGAAGGGCCAAGAGAGGGTGACAATTAGTTGATCTCTCACTGAATTTGATCTGTCTTCCCTCCTCGAGGCAAGGATGGCAGCATGGAGCTACCTCCATGCCAAAGCAGTCAGTCAGTGAGGTGAAGCTGCTGCGGAGGAGGGGGTGGGAGCCTTTGGCCACCACTGTCCTGCTTCCTCAGGACACTTTCCAGACTCTTTGAGGATGGGGTGTGTGTGTATGTTTTGAGTCAGATATCTTTATTTGTATTTTCCAGATGTGAATAGTGAAGTTCACAGAGAATGTAGTACCTCATTAAAGTCACACAACCAGTAAGTAGTAAAGCCAGGATTTGAACGCAGGTCAGCCTAATTTCAAAATCGATATCCTAATTAAACCCTATTCAATATTGCCTCCTGATTCAATCTTACTTTTTTAAGCGTACAGTTCAGTTATTTTTAGTATATTTGAGTTGTACGAACATCACCAAAATCAATTTGGTAATATTTTCATCACCAAATAGAAACCCTGTATCCTTTAGCCATCAACTCCTAAACCTACGGTTCTGCCAGCCTTAGGCAACCACTATCCTACTTTCCGTCTACAGATTTGCTTATACTGGATAATTCATATAAAGGGAATCATACAATATTGGTCTTCTGTGACTGGCTTTTTTCAGTTAACATAATTTTTTTTAAAAAATTAATTAAGTTATTTTTTATACAGTAGGTTAAGCATAATTTTTAAAGAAAGACTTTTTTGGAGCAGTTTTAGGTTCAGAGCAAAATTAAGAAGAAGGTATGAAAATTTTCCATATGCCTCCAAACCTCACCTATGCATAGCCTCCCCTGTTATCAACATCCTGCACCAGTGTGGTACACTTGTTATAGTTGATGACCCTACAATGACACATCACAGTTACCCAAAGTCCACAGTTACTTTAGGGTTCACTCTTGGTGTCGTACATTCTTTGGATTTGGACAAATGTATAATAATATATATCCATCGTTATAGTATCATAGAGTATTTTCACTGGCCTTAAAATCCTCTGTGCTCCACCTATTCATCCCTCCCTCTTGCCCCCAACTCCTGGCAACCATTGATTTTTTTTTTACTATCTTCATAATTTTGCTTCTTGAAGTAATGATTTGAGAATTTATTCCAGAAAGATAAAGAAAAGAGAAAAACAAGCAATTCAAATAACAATTGACTAAACTCAGCTGCTCGATACAAAGTAAAGCTGGAAAAAAACAAAAACAAATCCCTGCAATAAACAGAACAACACCGCTCCCCTCCTGGAGTAAAATGACATTGAAAACTAAGCCTCAAAAGTTAGCAACCCAAGTTCGATTAGCAAGTCAGGAGGCTCTGGAAAGAATAGCTTCAAGAAGAAAATAAATTTCCTCTAAAGTGTTGCAGATTCTAGATTATTATCTTAGTGAGAAAGTGAAGGCATATGACAATAATACATTATAAAAATTCAGCACCTTGCTTCCTCTACTTCTTCCCTCTTCCTCCCAGTTTAGGTATGTGCATTTCTTTTCTACTGGCAAGGTTATATGCCATAGAATTTCTTCACTTTTTCTATGAGTCCAAACATACGTTAAAATGTAAGCTCTATGAAGGCAGGGATACTTTGTCTGTTTTCCTCATTGATCTATCCCTAGCACTTAGAATGGTGCTGGCCCAGAGTATGTAATCAATAAATATTTTTTTATTTGAATAGAATGAAATTTACCAAATAATGACTAATATTCATTTAATTAAAATAAGTCCTGGTTATTTTTAAACTTAATAAACAGCCAAAATGCAGAAGAATTAATTATATAAGAAAGTATAAATTCTATAAGTTTTGACAATGTAAAATTAACTATATGATGAACTTAAGCTGTGACATTGGGGGTAGCCATGAGGGGAGGAGGAGAACACAGGGCTATTAAATCTCTCGTCTTAGAGGTAAGTCAAGAGATACCGTCTGAAGTTGATGGATCAAGAAATGGAGGGATGTACTGGGTAAAGCTATAGAAGTATGTAACAGAATAATAAAAAATGAAATACATCTGGCAGTGGTTGTTGAAGTGTAAATGAGCAAAGATCTTCATCTTTCATGAGGGGACCCATCAGATGTACTTTGAAGTTGACACATCGAAGATAAAAGGCTAATAAATTATTATTGTGGGTGTTGGTCTCAGAAGGATTAAAGTTAGAGCAATTTTAAGCTGTTACCTCTGGGGAATGCCACGGAAAAAGACCTGTACTTTCTTTTTTTTTCAAATTACTCTCCATTACCAACTGAATTGTTATTGCCAGGTAGCCATATTTTAAAAGTGATATTTTTAATTTAAAAATAGTTTCTAGAAAAGAGAAGAATTTTTAGGGCAGAAAAAACATTGCAACAGTTTGCAATTACATACTGTCTACCATCAAGGACCGTCAAACATTTTGCAAACATTATCTGATGGTGAGTGTCAGAATCTACATTTGCCAGATGGAGAAATTCAGACAAAGATGGAAGTGACTTGCCCATTTTCAGTGCATCTGTGACCAAGCCAGTGATAAAACCCAGGCTTCCTGGATTCTGAGTCCAAAGACAGATTTGGATTGATTTCTTCTTAGAAAAACCACCACATATTGGTGTGACAATAGTTTAGGAAGAAATCCAAACGAATAGATGACATGCTCTGTGTTTAGAGCTTGGAAAATGCCTGTATTTTTCCATCCAATAATTTGGTGCCAAAATGCACATTGTCTGTCAAGAGAAAGACCAGTGCTTCTCTGAAGCACCTGATGGGAATATATACATCATTTCAAGGAGTTGTGCCTACAAAAATAAAAAATGACAATCCCTATAACAACCACAATTCATTTTTAAGTCTCACTGTATATATAAAGATTTCTGCCATTTTATGGCCAATTAGGAAACTAAATATGGCTAATTAGCTTGATAAATAATTATGATTATTCTGCCATATGCCTCTAATATTAATTCAGACTACTAGCATAGGTGGAAAGGATAAAAAATCTTTTACTGATCTGGCATCATTTTACCTATTGATTTTACTCTTGATGTGAGTGTGTATATGTGTGTGTGTGTGTGTGTGTGTGTGTGTGTGTGTGTATCTTTTGCCTGACTTCCCCATTTGATTAAAACTCTGGAGGGGAGTCATTAAATGATTATAGTGGATTCCTCTTGTTTTGTCAGTAAAGTTCCCTTCTCATTTATCCTACCCCCAAAACGACAAATAAACACTTCTGAAAACAGGTCTATAGCAGATGATACTGGCCCAAATAACCAAAGTGAGCATTGGACCAAAGCTGCTGCTTTGGAAGAACTTCCAGGAGAATTTGGAAGAGGAAATTGTGAGAGTCCAGACTCAGTCTGGCTGGTTTCTTGACACAAGGAGAGCTGTTTTAGGTGAGGAGCTGTTGGTGGCCATGTTTTTAGTGTGTGGACTGAGAAACAGTGAAAGGAAGAAGAAAGTGGATGTATGGAGAGGAGCAAAAGTGAGGCATGAACATAGTAACCATGAATTAATCTTTCTAAAAATTGTAGTAGAATATACATAATAGAAAACTTACCATTTTAACCCTTTTTGAGTGAACAATTCAGTGGTATTAATATTAAGTACATTCACATTTCTGTACAGCCATCACCACCATCCATCTCCAGAACTTTTTATCTTCCCAGACTGAAACTCTGTACCCATTAGACAATAATTCTCTGTTTCCCCATTCTCCTAGCCCCTGCTAACTACCATTCTGCTCTCTTTCCCTATGAATCTGACAATTCTGGGAATTAATCGTTCTTACCAGGGTACTGATGAAATTTGTGCCAGTTAGCGATTTATTGTCACTCACATCCGAATTCACCCTTCAATGCGTGCTCTGCAATGATAGATGGAATTCCTTTAAGCATTTCTCCTTTACAAAGAGCACTTGTTAAGCTTTCTCAGTAGAGGTCACTCAAGGAAGAACGCAGGAGGAAGGGGCCCTCCTGCTGTTTCTGGCAGCTACATTATCAGCTGGTGGTACTCTGACCCAGTTCTGGCACAGGCCCCAAAGTCATGGTCCCTTGGTGTCCTTGCAGCCTTGGCCTGCCCTAACAATCCCCTTCCTGTGGGCTTCCTGACATGGACACTATATGCTCCAGGCCTCCTATCTGCAGTGGCACTTGTACTCGCTCTGCACGCCCATGTGTCAGGCCACTGGATGTGGTTTTTCTACACCCCACTATGTCTCAGAGAGTTGCTTCCTGCTTGCCCAGTGACTGCAGACCAGCTCTGGACCGGGTGGATCAGCAGACCTCTCTGCTGCCCAGTGGTTGCAATCCCAGCCTCGGGAAGGGAGTCCTCTTTTGCTGTTGTCCCTCCTTGGGTATTCGCCCTCAGCTTTAGGGTACCACATAGAGTTCCCTTATATCTTATAATTGCTCTTTTATCAGAAAATTTAAAATATTTACATGAAATTTCTCCTATTTAAGTCACCTTGAGGTTTCTGCCTCTTGATTGGACCGAGACTGACATACAGTGATTGTGGGCAGAGTGAAAGAGTAAACCAGGATGTTCCTACAGAAACTGAAATGGTTCCTACAGAAACTGAAATGTATGGTCGCCTCCTCTAGAGATGGGAGGGAAGGTCCTGACTGCATTTGAGGCTCTGGCTCTAGTTTATTTCTAGAGTACACTAGCTACCTGTCCCTGGGTTCGGAGATAAACCTGTCTCTAAAATAAACTCTAGGGGCTTCTCTGGTGGTGCAGTGGTTAAGAATCTGCCTGCCAATGCAGGGGACATGGGTTCGAGCCCTGGTCCAGGAAGATCCCACATGCCGCAGAGCAACTAAGCCCGTGTGCCACAACTACTGAGCCTGCGCTCTACAGCCCGCAAGCCACAACTACTGAGCCCGTGTGCCACAACTACTAAAGCCTGAGAGCCTAGAGCCCGTGCTCCGCAACAAGAGAAGCTGCCGCAATGAGAAGGCCGCGCACCACAACGAAGAGTAGCCCCCGCTCGGTGCAACTAGAGAAAGCCTGCGCACAGCAACGAAGACCCAATGCAGCCAAAAATAAATAAATAAATTTGTGAAAAATAAAATAAGCTCTATCTCTTGTCTTTAAGAGAGCTCAAGTGTGCTTCTGTTAGTTGAAACCAATAATAAATATGCAATTTCACATTCTCTCAAATGTGGTTCAGAAAAAAGGATGGAGGCATAAAGGACTATTCCAGAAGTGCAAAAAAAAAGGGAAGAGGAAGGAAGACTATGCTGAAGATAAACATGAGAGCAACTTCCAGTTTCTTTAAGAATCTCAGTTGGGTGTGCTGTTGATGTTGGGGATTCAGGTTCTAGGACTCACCACATTTACCACCAGTGGGGACTCACACAAATGGAGCTGAGTAGGGCACTGGCTCAGGGATTCTGAATGCAGGGCAGTGTGGCTGGGGCCGAGTGAGTCCTCCTACTCCCATCACAGCCAGACCTTGGGATCTGCTCAGCCAGTGTATCTGAGAAAGGGGTTGGGTGTGCAGAGCCAACCCAGGTTCACTCAGCAGCCGGCGGTAAGGAGCAGAGCTGCCTCACTGCTCCAACCACAAGGTGGCAGAGTCGGAGCCTGCTCCCTGGGACAGAGAACGCGCAGGTGAAGGGAACGCGCTGAACTGGTTTTGCCCAGCAGACAAAAGTCCCTGCCCATTAGGAAAGCGTGGCTTAGTACATGTCAGATTTTCACCCATCGGATTTGTCATTTTTGTCTGAGGCGGAGTAAGCAATGAGGAGCGGAGAGAGGTGGAACCTCCCGTTCCTGCACTTCTCCCCCCGTGAAGACAGCACTAAAATGTTGGTGTCAGTTGCCCCCTCCATGAGCCAAGATGGAACTTAGGGAGACAAGGAACACAAACACTCCTCCTTTCCAATAGTAACTTTCCTTACCTATCCAAATAGGGGGTTTTTAAGACTGCACAGAGTATTCGACGCTTTATACTGATCACACAGAATCATGATTATCTTTCAAAGTGCCTTTTTTTTTCAACAGAAAAAAATCATATGTCAAAATCCTCAATAGAGTGTGAAACCTGAGATGCTTTTGCTATGGAGTGAATCTAAGTGAATCCATCCACCCTCTTCCATCTGGAAGTACAAAGCTGGATGAGATATGGTCCCTGCCTTTTAGAAATTAGAGCACTTCCAACCCATATTTTACTTCTCCTGGCTCTGCCATGGAGAAAGAAAATTAAACTGGGTTCCAACCAATCAAAATGGAGGGTGAAACAAGAGTGGATTCTACAACCAATCAGAGCAGATGCCGCAACCAACGTCAGAAATGCTGGCTGTAAACAACTGGTCAGGCTGTACAGCATAGTACGTCCCAGTGGTTGCCAGCTCTGGATCTGTGAGAACCCGTGTCTAAGGTCAAGGGAAGGACTGTAGGAGAGCCCCTGGCTGCTCTGACTGAAGTCATATCTTCTGGTCTAACTTAATTGCATCTCATGGTACTGAAAGAAACTGTCAGGCAGTTAAGGATTTTTGAAAAATATTTCCTTTGAAATTTACTCTTCCCATAACCTTAATCATCTCAGTACATTGCAACACAGTTTTTCTAGAGTAACTAACTGGCCAGTGCTTTGGAGTCATCTGTTTTTCTTCTTTCGTTCTATATCCTACATTTGCATTGTAGGCAAATCCTGGCCATTCCCCCTTCAAATTATGTCCATTACCTGACTACTTGTCAGCACTTCTATGACTACTTTCCTGGCCAAGCCACCATGGTTTCTTGCCTGGTTCACTGCAGTAGCCTCCACACTAGTCTCCTTCCCTTCTTCAGTCTACTCTCAACCTGACAGCCAGAGTGATTCCATTAAAATACAAGTCAGGCTGTGTTACTCCTCTCCTGGCACCCCTCCAATGGCTTCTCACCTCAGAGTAAAAGCCAAGAGACTTACACTGGTCTGCAAGGCCCTATACCACCTCGATTCCTATTACCTCTCTGGCCTTATCTCCTACCAGCTCAATGTGGTAGATTCATGGCAAAAACCGGTCCTAATTTTCCACCCCTCACTATTTTCACATCCTTTGCAATGTGACTTCAAGGCTCTCCCCGTGAAGAAGTGAAGTTTGTTCCCGACCCCTTGAAACTAAGCTGGTCTTATGAATTGCTCTGGCCAACAGAATGTGGCAGAAGTACCGTTGTTTCAGTTCTGAGCCTAGGGCTCAAGAGGTCTTGTGTACATGCCCGCTCTCTCTTTTCTTCCCTCTCCCCACCCTGTTTCTCTCTCTCTTTCTCTCCATCCCCTCTCTCCCTTTCCTCCTGTTATGGTCTCTCCCGCTCTTCTTTCTTTCTCTCCTCACCTTTCTCCCCACCCTCCCTGCTAGGCATGAGAACAGAATATCATCTCAGTGGAGGATGAGAGACACACAGGTATGTGGAGCAGAGCTAAGTCAACCCAATTGTCTTATCCAAGTCTCAACACATGTGAGAGAGCCCAAGATCAGAGCTATGCTGGCTTGCCATTGACTTCAGAGGCATGAATGAGCCCTGCTAAGCTCAGCTCAGCTCAGCAGAACCACCCAGGTGATCTTCAGACTCATGAGTAAAACTAAGTGTTTATTATGATACAACACTGGGGTTCTGAGGTAGCTTGTTACTTAGCGTTATTGTGGAATAGATAACTGATACATTTTCCAGTCATAGTAGCCTTCTGGAAAAGACTAGTCACATCTCTACCTCAGAGTTTTTGTACTTGCTGTTCCCTCTGATTAGAATACTCTTCCTTGACCCACCGCACCCCCAAAATCTGCACATCTTAATCCCTAACCTCCCTCAGATCTTTACTCAAATATCACCTTCTAAACTTTTCTTTCTTAAAATCTAGTTTTGCTTTACTGACATGATTTCAACTGGGGTAACAAAGACAAATTCATCAACAATATCTTCCAAAAGAAATTTGATGTTCATATGTATCATAGCCTTTAAAATTTGAGTTTAGAATTTAGTTGTAGAATATAGGGGAGTATGAAACAGTGGACAGTGTATTGACTTTGGATTCATTTTACTTGAATTTGAATGCTAATTTCTCTACTTCCACAGTGCTGAGGAAGCCGAGTTAATTTCTTTCAGTCTAAGTTTCCTCATCTGCAAAACTGGAATAATGCTTTTATTGCAGCATTTTTGTAACAATTCAATGAGGTAAAGCAATGGCTTTCAAATTTTTAAAATTGTGATCCACATTAAAAAAAACCACCTTTTTAATCATCATTTGGAACACACACACTATGTCTATGTATACAAATATGAAAATTAAAAAGTCATAGAATGATACTTATCTTTCCTATGAGAAATCATATATTTACATCAAAATGTTAATTTCAATTTACATTAAAAAATTTTACATGATCTGTCTTCTTGACCAATAGTGGGTAAAGCTTTTATTTTATTTTATTTCATTTCATTTTATTCTATCTTTTAATTTTTAATTTTATTAGAGAACAGTTGATTTATAATGTTGTGTTAGTTTCAGGTTAGTTTCACAGCCAAGTGATTCAGCTATACATACACATATAGTCATTCTTTTTAAGATTCTTTTCTCATATAGGTTATCACAGAATATTTTTAAAAATTTAATTTAATTTTTAACATCTTTATTGGAGTATAATTTCTTTACACTGGTGTGTTAGTTTCTGCTTTATAACAAAGTGAATCAGCTATACATATACCTATATCCCCAAATCTCCTCCATCTTGTGTCTCCCTCTCATCCTCCTTATTCCACCCCTCTAGGTGGTCACAAAGCACTGAGCTGATCTCCCTGTATCACAGAATATTGGGTAGAGTTCCCTGTGCTATACAGTAGGTCCCCATTGGTCATCTGTCTTATATATAGTAGTGTGTGTGTGTTCATCCCAAGCTCCTGATTTATCCCTCCCCCTGACATTTTCTCTTTGGTAACCGTAAGTTAGTTTTTGATATCTATAAGTCTGCTTCTGTTTTGTAAATAAGTTCATTTGTATCTTTTTTTAAAAATTAGATTCCACATCCACATATGAGTGATATCATATGATACTTGTCTCTCTCTGTTACTTCACTTAGTATGATAATCTCTAGGTCCATCCATGTTGCTCCAAATGGCATTATTTCATTCTTTTTTATGGCTGAGTAATATTCCATTGCATATATATACCACAACTTCTTTATCCATTCCTCTGTCGATAGATACTTAGGTTGCTTCCATGTCTTGGCTATTGTAAATAGTGCTGCAATGAACATTGGGGTGCATGTATCCTTTCGAATTATGGTTTTCTCTGGATATATGCCCAGGAGTGAGATTGCTGGATCATACGGTAGTTCTATTTTAAGTTTTTTAAGGAACCTCCATACTGTTCTCCATAGTGGTTGTACCAATTTACATTCCCACCAACAGTGTAGGATATCACCTTCTAAACTTATGGTTACCAAAGGGGAAAGGATAAATTAGGAGGTTGGTATTAACATTTACACACTACTATATATAAAATAGATAACCAACAAGGACCTATTGTATAGCACAAGGAACTATATTCAAAATTTTGTAATAACCTATAAGGGAAAAGAATCTGAAAAGAATATCTATATCTATATGTATATCTACATGTACAACTGAATTACTGTACTGTACACCTGAAACTAACACAACATTGTAAATCAAGCTATACTTCGATTAAAAAAAAAGTTTAATCAAGATAGGAAAAAAAATATCTTCTTAGTGAGATCTTGTCTGGCCATATATAATACAATCTTATTCTAACACTTCCTATTTCCCTCTTTTAATTTTAACTTTCTCCTTAGCATTTTTTGCTAACAAATATATTTTATATGTTCCTTATCTTTCTTGCTTATGATCTAAATCCCTTGCAAGCTCCTTGGGAACGGGGATTTTTGCCTGTTTTATTCATTACTCTATCGCCATGCTTAGAACAGTGCCTGGCACATAAAAATAACACAATACATATTTATCAAATAAGTAAGTGAATGAATGTGAATTCTTCAGAATGGTAGTGGTGGACTGAAAATGTTTTCTTAATTTTTAAAACTGGCAAAGTTAAGGCTCCCCAAATTGGATTAGTTTTATCTAACTTCTCTCCTTGTCCACATCATGATCTCTGTCACAGCCACCCTGAACTCCTGTCTGGATAGTTGCAATTGCTTCCCAACTAGTATTTTCACATCTGTCTTTCTCCCTACGATCCCTTCCCTCCATCCCAGCTGGGGTGCTCTCTTAAAAGGGAAAGGCTGACTGAGACTGAAATCCTTAGCAAAGCCTAACAGGACCTGCAAGATCTAGCTCTGCTCCCTCCCCACCTTCGACTCACACACACTCTTCTCCTCATTCTCCTTGCTACTTCACTAGTCTTGCCATTTCTTAAACTGGCCATGACCTCTCCTGCCTCAGGGACTTTACACGAGCTGTTCCCTGTGATGAAGAGCATCTTTGTCATCCCTTGGCCAAGTTACCTCCTAGTCATCCTCCTGGTCTCCTGGCAAGGATCGTCTCCTCAAGAAAAGCCTTCCCTGAACCTCCAGGCTCAAGTTTCTCTGATACTTCATGTTATTCTTTAAGGCACACTATACAGTTTATACTCCTATGTTCGTGCAATTACTTGTTTAATATCTGCCTTTCCCAACATGCTGCAAGCTCAGTGAGGACCTAGAAACTCTTCAACAGATCATTTGGCTACGTTTGGTCTATGGTGCAGAGAAGGCCTTGGTAGGTGAGAAACTTGTAGTGTCAAACAGGAAGCCTCTGAAGAAAAGGGCTTTCACATAATAAGTCAAGTCTTCCAGGAAAGACTCAGTTCTGATGATATTTGTGTGCCTTTCTAAAGCCACAGAGGTCGATAAGCCACTCCTCCCCGTGACCATCACCAGCCCATTAGCAGAAGACAGTCAGAGCGAATACTTCCCGTCTAAGGGGGGGGTGTTGAAGAAAAGCACCTCTTGCCATTCTTGCAATGTCATGATTTATGCAGCGAGGTACTGCTGCAGATGACAGCAATTAGGAACAGAACCCGACACAGCGAGAACAATAGCAGTAGTGTTGATTAACTCTAGGTAGGATATTAGTCTTCTATTGCTGGGAACAAATTACCACAAACTAAGTGGATTAAAACAACACAAACTTATTATTTTACGTTTTCCATGGATCAGAAGTCTGAGCACAGCTTTGTTGGATCCCTGCTCAGGGGATCACAAGGCTGCAGTTAGGGCACCGGCCAGGCTGAGTTCTCATCTGAGGTGTGGGGTCCCCTTCCAAGCTCAGTCGGGTTGTTGGCAGAATTGTTTCTCATGACCTCGTAGGAATACGTTCCTCGTTTCCTTGCTAGCTGTCATCTGGGGATCACACTCAGCTCCCAGAGGCCATTGGTATTCCTTGCCATGTGGTCCCCATGCTATTCACAGCATGGATGTTTACTTTCTTCCAGGCCAGCAGGAGCCCACTTCTAGGATTTCTCACCTGTGACCAGCGAAGAAAGCTCTGTGCTTTTAACTTGACTAGGTCAGGTCCACCCCATGACCTCCCTTTTGCCATATTACGTACCACAGCCATGGGAGTGGTCGCTCGTCATATTCACAGGCTCCGCTTTGCCCAAGGATGTTAAACAGGGCATCACACCAGGGCATCCTCCCTACCACCAGCAGCCGGGACAGCTGATGTTAATAACCATGAACCCTTGAGTGCGTATGCTTCCCCTGCACTGTGCTAGGTGCTTTTCAGCATTTAATCTTTAAAATAATCTATGAGGAAAATTCCATTGCTTTCCCTGTTTTACCTGGTTTACAGGTGACTGTCCAGTTTTATACAATCACTAGGAAGCGTAACTAGATTTTAAGCTCCAGTCTTTCTGATTCTAGAATCCATTCTTATACACCTTACCTCAAGACAGCTGTTTCTCCTGTAACCAGGGGAATGATGATTATTACTGTTTTATGGATGTAAACACTGGTTTGGGGAGATCAAGTAACACACTCAAGGCCACCTAGTTGGTAAGTGATAGAGCAGCCATCAATCTAATCTTCTCTTTCTCAGCCCCATGCTGTTGGCATCCCATGTAACAGGGGGACATTCAAATCGCTTGTCAGCTAGAAGGAACTCAGTAATGAACCCTCCCCCAGAGACCAGAAGAACCAGCATGCCTTCAGGCTCCAACACTTGATTGAATGACATGACACACGTTATCAGTGCTATTTCTTTTAACCTGCCGTGAGTGAAAGCAGAGGTGTTTTATTCCCAAGCTGAGGAAACTTACCTGAGCCAAGGGCACCTGGAATCATTCCCTCAGAAGTTTCCTGATACGTAGCACCAGAAGTCGCTCCTCCCAAGATGGTAAAAGGTTAGTGATCATTAACTTCTCTCTTCTATGCATTTACACGTTTGAATGAAAAGTGTCCGGGGGCTGAAACAATTATTCAGGAGTGAGGATGTATTTCCCTGGGACTAACACCATCTTGTTTTCATTGCTTCCTGCAGGGAGACAACACAGCTTTGGCCCCGACCTGCTAACAAATACAATTATCCTTTGTAAATGTGATACCTCCCCCCCAACATACACTTTGTGCTTTGGCAACCAGAGGTCAACCTCCACCTGAGAGTGCCGTCCACTTTGTTTCTCTTGATAGCTCTCAATGCCAATAGTCAGCTTGGTGCAGAAACAGCTATTCAAAGGACATACCTGCCTCCAGCACCTCAACTGTAACCCCCTGTCCTGCTACTGTGCTTCAGGTAAGAAGCAGAAAATAAAGTTGTCAGAAAAGTTTCACTTCATCTGAGTGCCCTGCCAGGTGAAGGTCTGGATTATAACTGCATTCCTCTGTCAGCAGCCACTCCTCCCGGTGGGCAGCTCTCCTCCCAGGGCTGCAGCTTGCCCAGCACCAGGAGTACCACTTTCTTCTCCTGCCCCTTCAGGACCAGGGCTGGTAACAGCTGCCCACCTGGCACTCATCACCCACCCCTTGATGGCCCACACCTTAGTATATAGCTCCATCCTAAAAATGTTCTTAATTAACCTTTAATTAATTGGAGTGTGGCATCCATATCCTACCAAGAACCCTAGCTGATAATCACTTTAAACTCTTAATGGAATTATTGACTTATACAGTGAGTATAAACTGGTGATAAAAAGCATTAGGCATATGGCTGATGGGGCACTGGACATTTGTATATTGCCAAAATAACATCACATCGTTTACTTGCTAGTCACATGGGGAAAACATCATGCTACAATGGAAGGATGAGACTACCATTTGCCTTAATTGATGGCTCAATGCTAGGATCCTCAATGGTGAGTCAACCAGAACATATGTATCTTATGATGAAATGCAACATAAAGTCCACATCTATGACATAATCTAGCTAACAAGATTTAAACTGAATCATCATGCCTTTGCTTTTTCCTTCCAGTTTATAAAAAATAAGTGGGTTAGAGAAACAAGCTAAATGATATTGCAAAGAAGCACCTAGTCAAATCCAGAAGATGGGATGTTCTGTAGATAACTGGCCAAATCCGTTTAACAAGCAGGCTATCATGTCTATACTTGATCTTTTTTAAAAAAGGACTTAAAATTGGATATGTGATGTACATGCTCTAATTGGTTCCTCATTGAACAAACTAGCTAGAAAGGACGTTTGGGGGATGATTTAGATAATCAAATATGGACTGGTTATTATTAAGATGTATTGACATGGAAAGTTTCAGATCATTAACTGGGAGTAAATGCAACTGTCCAGGGAAGGGACTGTGAAGAATAAAAAAGGGCTGAGGACATAGCCTTCAGAAACATCAAGATTTCAGAGAGAACACTGGAGGTAGAGAGCTGGTCGGGGACTGACGAGGAGCCAGGAGACAACAGAAGAAGCAGGAAGGCCAGGGGAGGAGGGTGTTTCCAGAAGGAGGGAAAATTCAGGTGTATCATACGCTACAGACAGGCGAGCGGGAGGATGAAAAGGAGGCCACTGATATTACAGTAGGAAGTCCTCGGAGACTTCTGCACGTGGAAAGGCAAGGAACAGAGATGGCTCTTGTAAGAATGGTATTAGAAGGAAGGAAGAACACAGGACAGTAACTGGAGGGAAGTTGCCCATCTTTGCACGAGGAGGTGGAAGAGGAGGAGTGGCATTCAGGTTGTATCCTGGGTAAATGAAACTCCTCGAAACTACTCCTGTACCCAGAACACAGTGTGGGTGGCGCCCCCTGGAGGACGCAAAGGGAAGGGCTTATGAAGCAGGCAGAGTACATAGAGTTGTTTGGAAATGAAGAGTTAAGCAATTTGTAGACTAATTGGAAAAGGTCAGTAGGGATGTAGAGATTGAAAATCTAAGAGGAGAAGGAAGGATCACTTATGGCACAGGATGCAGAAGTTCACAGAGCAGGGAATAACGTGGCGAGCAGCAGACAAGGCCGACGAGCCTTGTGGCGGATCTCTGAATCAGCAGGAAGAGAGCCAGGACCCAAACCATGGAATTCTCACCTTCTGTGGAAGTCACCAAGCTGGTGACGATGAGCAACCATAGGCATACTTTGAGAGCAGGTTTTCCAGTGGCAGTGTTTTGGAGTTCTGCAAAGCCGCATCAGCGGTCACTAGATTGTGTGGGCCTCACACTTACTGCGGCAGGGGATTGTCAACGTGATGGGACTTGAGGGGTGGACCCATCACCCCAGGAAAATCTCCCCAAAGCTTTTCATAACGACACTGTGATGGAATGAATAAACAATAAAAGGTTTTGAGTCAGCAGACGAGTTTTTGGCCCTTCTCTTCTGTCACGTACACTTTTTGAACTTCAGCTTGACTTGCTTCAATGAACTTTTACTCAATACAGGGCACAAAGGACACTGTTCTTAGCACAGCCTGTGACATTCTATTCAATCAAGAATCTGTTTGGAGGGGCTGGAATATTTTCGGCCTGCAATGAGAAATATAAAACGGCTCTCTATGTGCCTGGAACAGAGAACTGCCTCACTAAAAAGTTAAGACTGATAGAAGAGGAACTAAGGTGCACTGTTTACTATGACCATTTCTTTTCTCTTTCTGTACTCTCTTCCCATCACTCCATCACTGAACCAGAAAGGGCCGATGTCTTCTGGCCTCTACTGCCCCACGGAGTCCTGCTTTGTGGCTACTGACCACACAGCAAACTATCCCCTGGTCAGCAGGTCTCAGACGTGCATGCAACGCTCCTAACCAGGGCTCTGAGGAGACCACAGCTGCCTTCCAGGGGATTCAGCAGCTGCTCAAGGTCCAGCAGATCAGAGGCCATTAGTCAAAGGTTGCTATTCCCAACTGCTCTGCTCGCTATGTCAGATGGATCTGGGACAAGCTCTTGGTCAGAGGGTTTTCTCCCTGGTGCCTCTTCGTAGATGCTCATCTTCCCAATTTATCCTCCAAACAATATCTTCCCTCACAGCTTTAGAAACTCTGGGGCTTTGCACAAATGTGTACAAAGTGTGGAGACTCCAGCCAAGAGATGAGAGTGGGAAGGAAAACTGCAAAGGGAGGGAGAGCTGAAAGGTGCCGGGCCATTAATTCCAGCTCAGTGGGAATGGGGAAGGAAACAGTAACTCAGAACGGAGCTCCAGAGCTAAAGCAAACAGGAAGGTTTTAATGAGAAAGTCCTTGAGGGGAAATGACTCAGTGGTTTGGAAAGAGTGGGTTCCGGCAGGGCTGGAGGTACCATTTGGAGCTTCATCCTTGGGGAGGGAGGGTAGCCAGTCTGGAGGAGGCCCACCAGGGAAGGGCAGGACTTTCTTTTTGGTGCCAAGACAGAGCAACCTCATCCTCCACTGGGGTTCCCCCCACCACACACATTTCCCTGGAACGGGGGTTGGGAAGGGGATCCTCAGGCAGGAGCAGCTGTTCCATCTGCTACAGGATTGAGAAAAGCATCTTAACTCTTAGTATGGAGGGGGAGACTGAGACTGCGTGGTCAAGAATCTGTTTGGAGAAGGGGCTAGTATATTCTGGTGCTGCACCTGCAATGAGGGATACACAACAGTTCTTCCAGTGCCTGGAACAGAGAACTTAAAAATAAAAAATGCTGCTAAAAGGAAAACTAAGCCACGATGATTACCACGATGATGATACTGACATGGTGCAGAGCTTGGGGAGGGGATGCATTTTCTGATCCAAAAATCGGGGCATGGCATCTAACAAAAACATTTTTTCTCTGGTTTCTGAATTTGCATACAGGAGATGCCTTAAAATGGTATAAAGTGAAATCATACTCAGTCATAAATGTAACAAAATGAACTTATCAGAAAAGATGGCTTTGCATGAAATTGGAAGTATGCTGGAGACTCTGGCAGGAACCCAAACTGTGTTTGAACTGAAGTGTACCTGAGAAGAGCTGGCGGATGAAACTTTACAAATCCTGACTTTATTATAATTTCTGCATGAATCAGCGACGGGTCGGGAGAGAGGGAGAGCAGGCTCCCTTCTGCGAGTGTGGGTGTCAGGGGAGAAGCCAAAGTCCCTCCAGGGTATTCAAGTGAAAAGCGCTTGGGCTCTGGGGCCCGGGACCTAGAATTGAGTCCTGACTCTCTGACATCCTAGCTGTGTCTCTGGTGAATCTGGGGTCCCTGATCTGCTGAGTGAGGACAGAGCTGAGCCTGCCAGGTGGCTGTGAGAATTCCAACTAATGTCCATTGGATCCCTGGTCCAATGTCTGGCGTGGATGGTTACGCGTGATGTCAATTCCTTCCCCCTCTCCGACCCATCTCATTGAGGTAGGGAAAGAT
>NW_020174051.1:567442-598111 GCF_003031525.2 Neophocaena asiaeorientalis asiaeorientalis | reverse complement strand
CTGAAAATACCCTGAAATTTTTCAGACATTTGGGGACTCCTCCAGAAGCACAAGGAGGCCCTGCCCATCCCCCGCCCCTCCCCCCCAGGCAAGTGGGTGAGGAGAGAACACGCTCAGGTCAAGCTGCCTGCTGCTCAGTGGGTGCCCACCGCAAACCCAGCATAAACCCGCCGCAAACCAGTAACGGGCCAGGCTTCCACTGGCTGGAAAACTGCATGGAGAGGAAGCTGTAAACAGTCTGGGGGGAAAGAAAGTTTCCTGTTGAAATACAGGCAGCAAGAGCCTGGTGATTTGGGGTGAGCAGAAGAACAAGGGCAGCAAAGAGGGGAAAATGTAAACACAGATGAACCGTGAGCCCCGGGTGCATTTTATCTGACCCGAGGAGTAGCCGGGGCAGAAAGAATGTGGGAACCTCAATTATGCTGCAGATGATCACGAGGAACTTCCCAGCCTTAGCTGATCCCGCTGACGGCTCCTTCAGAGACTTAAAAGGGCATTTTAAAAGCCATTCTCCAAGGCCCTCCTGCAAGGGGAATGGGGAAGATTTGTCATTTCCACCCAGCTTGCAATGCTGTCACTTCTGTGCACCCTGGCTTTTTCTAAAAAGGTCTCTGCCTTTTAAATTTCATCATTTACACCACTTGCTTCAATGACTCTAAACCTGGCATGCTGCTCCATGGTTTTGCTGCTCTCTGAATCACATGCTTTTGCGTACATTACGTAGTAGGGCTTGGAGTCCAACCTTAGAAGGAAGTTGCCAAAGCTTCCCATTCCTTTACCAAGGCTGCTGGTGGTGCCTTTCTGGAGTCGTCAGAAACACACTCTCTTCCTCAAGGTCTTTTTTCTAATTCTAAGTTAACCTTGAAGAAAGATCCCAGGCTGGGCCATGACTACCTAAGAGCTCAAGCCAATTCTGATTAATAAATATTTAGGCACCTACTATGTGCCAGGCATGATGGGGATTCTCAGGTAAGGATCCTTAGTTTCTACTCTGCAGGGCCTTGCTGCCTGTAAAGGAGAAACATACAGGGTCTATGTCGGGTCTATAGTGGAGTCTAGCTCCTGTGGGCTGTGAGTAGAGGCGACTGGCACAATAGAAACAGTTCATTGTTATTGTATTCATTCAAAAGATATTTGCTGAGTACTGATTACGTACCACACACTTTTCAATACCTTGGGGATATGGTGAAGAATAAGAGTGTGGGATCTGAGGTCAGGCAGAACTGAATCAAAGCCCTACTTCCAATGCAACCCAAGTCTCAAACTCACTGAGCTCCAGATTTTTCATTTTTAAACTGGGGCCATAACAATAATATCTACTTTGCAGAGTTCTTGTGAAGTCTCGAGTGGTTATGATACATGCTTAATATGGCTGATTGGTTGTTCTAGAATAGATGAATAAATAAGGATGATGATTGGATATGCAAACAGGGGAGGTAAAGAAAATTAATTTTATTTCTTGGGCATGACCGAATGCACGGGTATGGCAGAAGCAGAAATAATAGCACATACAGAGACGCAGCATTCCAGACGAGGCTATGCCTAAAACAGTGTTGTTCCTCAAGGGGCCACAAATTTTCTAAGAGAATGTTTTACTTTTTTATTTTAAAACTAAAACTTGACGATTATTTCATGTACATAAATGCATATGTACACATACATATATATCATGTATATATAATAAATATGATATATATTCTTGTAAGCACATATATTCTAAATAATCGGAATATCCAACGTATAATCCACAGTCACTGCATGACTGCAGCCTCCAGGTTGTGTCTGGGATCACATTAATGCCAAGTAAAGCCACTTTATTTATTTTCCTCTAATGAGGAATAGAGAGAGGTGGGCTTAACATATAAATGTGTTTGCATCTGCTGGAAGTTAAAAAACAGCAGGGTGCATTTTATCCAAAAGTAGGTTTAGAGGTGGTAGGAAGAGAGAAAAGCTGAGTGCAAGAGAGGATGCCTGCACTTGGTCCAGGATAATACAGATGGGCTGACTGGGAAAGAGCTGCGCTTGGACAGTTAGGACGACACTGGGCTGGGAATACAGACTTGGTTTTAGGAAAACAATATGATGTCACATTTCATTAATGTTTTAATGCTCATTTTACTGGTTTTGTGACTTTTTTGGTGTTTAGATCATAAATTTGTTTTAGTCTTATATGAGCACTAAGGTAACATGGGTTAATACTACCTAGTTTTTTGATGTACAGATTTAAATAATATATTAATAGGGCTTCCCCAGTGGTGCAGTGGTTGAGAGTCCGCCTGCCGATGCAGGGGACACGGATTCGTGCCCCGGTCTGGGAAGATCCCACATGCCGCGGAGCGGCTGGGCCCGTGAGCCATGGCCGCTGAGCCTGTGTGTCCGGAACCTGTGCTCCGCAACCGCAACGGGAGAGGCCACAACAGTGAGAGGCCCGCGTACCGCAAAAAAAAAAAAAAAAAAAAAAAATACATATTAATAAACCTAATTTAAGTCTAACCCAAGGGTCCACTAGATCTCTGAAGGGCAGGGCATTGTCCTAGGTTAAGGAGCAGCTGGGACACTCCATCCCGGTGTAGGCGGAGGAGGGGCTGACCGGAAGTGCCACTTTCTGGGTGAGGGCCTGAGTCCACAGCTTCCTGGGAACTATGAGCAGGTTCCCGGGAAAGGTGAGGTCATCACAGAAGGGCTTGGAAGGGTGCAAAGGAGCATGTGCTACGGAGAACAGATCCTCTTTCCCCAACTTTCTCCTGGCTTAACCTCCGGACTTACAGAAACCTCACCGGTTGCTTCTCTCAACTTCCTTCACTTACTGCTGCAGATCTGCCACGTTTCAGCTCCTGTGCTGGGCGCAGGGATACAGTGTGCATGAGATGAACACAGCCCCCTACCCCCACGTAGCTTACAGTGAGAGGGACCATTGAATTCATACTTATTCTCCACTCTCACTGCTTGTCCTTTCCTATAAACTTAGTCTTTAGAATCCTACACATAATTCCCACCCCACTTCTACAAAGAAATAATCAAGCTTCATTTGATTTATTCAACTACATATCCGGAAAAGGGCAGGTACCAGGGGCGATAGCGGCATTTTCTCCTGTTTTTTTTCTTGGCGCTGTCTGAGTCTAGCGCAAGAACCTGCAAAAAAGCGAGGACTACGTTTTACAGAGAGTTAGAAGAGGCAACAAGGAAATGGCATGATTGGCTAGGAGGTCCAGTATTAAGGCTAGCAGGTCTTGTTTTCCAGGGTGAGGGGAGCCAGCTAAAGCTGAGCTGGAGGATTGTGACTGGTGTATGTTAGGTTTCCTTGACAGTGAGGCATTTCTTGTAAGTGGGAACTGACTTTCGTTTAGATCTGTGATGTGGACCCCCGCCGCTGGGGCAGCCTCCATTTTGTGGGTCCCGATATTTGAATTAATTTTTTATTACATCTTAGGTTGGGCTCTATGGAAGTACTGCCAGAGGTAGGGGTTTAGGAACACGTGATTTATTCAGGAAAAACTTGTAAGGAAAGAAGGGAAGCAGAAAAGTGAAGGGAAAAGAGTAAAGCGAGGAAGAAGCTGATTTGATCCCCAGAGGACTCTGGAGCATCACAGAAATGTCCCCACCATAAGGCAAGAGGGCCAGACTTTTGTGGTTGGGAGGGTGTGTGTGTGTGTGTGTGTGTGTGTGTGTGTGTATGTGTGTGTGTGCACGCGCACCCGTTGAGCGAGGGGGTGGTCGATGGCATAACCTCAAAGCTGAGGCAGCCCCCATCAGCTGTAAGGGTAATTTCTAGAGAAAGGGGGAGCTGGGAGCTGTTAGTTCACCATCTCTGTGGACGGGTGCACCAGCCCATTAAAGGGGAACCGAGTGAGGCACCAAATGAATCTGCCTCATGTAGCTTCAAATGCAGGGTTCACCTTCACAAGTTAGCATGACCATTATATGAGGTGATCATGAAAGGCACCTGCTGCAGTAACTGTCCCTTCCTCTCCTTTCTGGCATTAGAGGCAGAGGTTCTTGACAGACAAGCCTAATCAGAAAAATCTACCTGATTCATACTCGAGGTAAGCAAGAAGGTTAAACCCATCACTGAAACCTTATTCCTCTGCCCCACCTGCACCAACCACGTGGAAGAATCCAACCTCACCTTGTCTTGTGCTCGCCCAGTGCTTTGGCTGTTGCAACAGCCCCTAAAGAAATAGTTTCTTTCCTGTCAAGAATCAACCCTCTGGATACCTCTACCGCAGGGCTTCCCAAACTCTATTGCATTAATCTCTAGTTTAATGGGGTTGGGGAATGAAGGTTGTGGTAGGGAATGACTCTCCCAAAGATGTCCACACTCTAATCCATGGAACATGTGACTGTGTTGCCTTACATGGTAAATGGAACTTTGCCAATGTGACTAAGGGCATGGATCTTCAGGTGGAAAGAACACCCTGGATTTTCCAGGTGGGCCCAGTCTAATCACATGAGTTCTTAAAAGTTGAAAATCTTCCCTGGCTGTGGTCAGAGAGAGATGAGACAGAAGAAGATGGAGGAGAGATTCAAGGTGTGAAAGTTATTTGACCTGCCATTGCTGGCTTTGAAGATAGAGGACAGAGCCATGAGCTAAGGAATTTGGGAAGCCTTTAGAAGCTGGGAATGGCCCTCAGCCAGCAAGAAAATGGAGACCTTGGTCCTATAACCACAAGGAATTCAATTCTGCCAAGAACCAGAATGACCAAGGAAATGGACCTTCCCCTTGAGCCTCAAGAAAAGGATATAGCCCTGCTGACACTGTCATTTTAGCCTGTAGAGACCCACATCAGACTTCTGATCTACAGACTGTAAGATAATACATTCGTGTTTTTTGAGCTGTTAAGTTTGTGGTGATTTGTTACAGCAGCGACAGAAAACTAATACGAGGGTCTTGATCAAATAAATTTGGGAAATGATGTGACAGATTATAGGACATGTTAATCATTTTGTTATGAGAGAGTCATAGTAAAAACAAAGTGAGTAAAAAAAACATTAATTGAATCAAATAGCAGATAACTTGTCCACTACAAAGAGAGAGGCCGACATTACCCTGATTCACAGTTCTGTGTTCCCACAGCATCATGTGTGCAAATAGAGGGCTGCTGCACGGCCACAGCATCAGCAGCATGCTCCGTTGTCATAGTTACCCTCTGAAAAGGAAGATGCCCTGACAAAGACCAGATTGACTGTGGTAAGTGGTGGGAAGTTACCCTGAGGGCGGCCGGATGCTTCTACATTCATGTCAGAGATGTTTTCTGAAATTCGTATTCAGTCAGCTCTGCCCCAAATGGAAACATGGTCATTTATGTTTAGAAAACAGGAAGCCTATATTCATGATGGATACTTTCTAATGAGGAGGATTTGTTCTACCATCCTAACACCAAGGGAACCAAACACCAGCAAAAGCAATGTTTTGTGATAGATTTTGCCCCAACTACTGGTAACTTCTTATACCTCATTTCCTACCCTTCTCCAACTTAATCCCTAAATGCTAGTCACAGGGCTTCCTGTTATACCTTGAATACTCAAGTTTATCCTTCTGTAGGGACTTTGCCCTTGCTCTTCCCCAGGCTGGAATGCCTTTCCTCCAGATGTTTGCATGCTTCACTCCGTCCATTTAAGTCTCTGCTCAAATGTCCCCACCTCAGAGAGGTCATCCCTAAGCTCTTTACCTAAAATAGACACCCTGCCCCAATATTATTAGTCTTCTTACCCAACTTTATAGTTCCTCGTGGCACTTCCGTATTTATTTGAGCAGTTGTTCATCGCATCCCCACCAGACTCTAAATTACATGAAAGCTGCTGGAGCCTTGTCTCTTGATCACTGCTGTATCTCCAGTTTCTGGCACCTCATAAGTACCCAGTAAACACTTGTTGAATGTAAGAAGGAATTGCTCAGAGTCTTGATTCTCCACTGCCCTTCCAGCCCTCTGGCACTTAATACTGGCTATAGTACCTCGTCCAATTTCTCCCAAAACCAAGTTGTTCCTTAGTCCATTGTCATTGGTATGGATGATTGTATCTTTCAAAGATGGCCACCACAATATATATCCCATCTCACATGCTCCTCTTACAAATTGATGTTGATTCTCCTTCCTTTGAGGAATGTGTCTATATTCTCTCCTCTTGAATCTGGCCTGGCCTGCGACCACAATGGGAGTATGCTATGACACTACGTGACTTCTAAGGCTAGGTCATAAAAGGTGATAGAGTGTTTGCCTCATTCTCTTGGGTCTCTCCCTCTGGGAACACAGCTCTCTTCCTATGGGGACAGTCAGGCCCATGGAGAGATGATGTACAGCTGTCCTGATGCACAGCCGAGCTGAGGTCCCAGTTCACAGCCAGCACCAACTTCCAGATACATGAAGAAGCCTTTGAAATGACTCCAGCCCCAACCATTGTCCAGCTGCAACTGAAGGAGAGACCCCAGTGAGAACCACCTAGCCAGACAGCCACCCACCAACATCCATGGGAGGTAATAATAAAATGATTGTTCTTGTTTTAAGCCACTAAGTTTAAAGGTGGCTTGGTATATAGGAATAAACAACTGAAACAGATGGGATATGGAGCTGTCTGTTAAAAGCTCTGATTTCTAATCTCTATTCTATACCACTCACTCTACTTCCCAAGGACTCAGTTTCCAACCTACAACACCAGAGCATGCATGTAACCACCTCTTCTAACTTTCATCCTAGGGTGATTGGTCATCCTCAGGAATTGTGCTTAGAAAAAAGTACACATATATTTTGATATTTTCCTATTATAACACTTCAGAATTTGCCTGGATTCAGCCACTCTGAAGATAAATAAGTCACCCAGGACAGCTGGGTTAAGGAACTGCACTCCACTGTCAGTCTTCTCAGCTCCGGTCCCACGCCAGTCCCTGGTAGCATTTCCTTTTCCAGCAGCCCTTGTCATCTACAAGGACGAATTCCATGCATCTCTGTGCACCTCTACAGCTGGGGCAGGCTCTCATAAGGCTCTTCAACCGCTTCCTCCAAGCAGTTCTTACTCAAGGCTGAGGGCAAAACCAAGAGCCCCGCACCTCACTGGGCTGTTTCTGGGCCCGGTCTGGGAGGGGTTTTTAGGGAAGTCAACACAGTCACAGTGGGGCTTGATAACAAACCTATGGTCAGAACCTCTCAAATACAGTTAAGCATTGAGTCTGGAAAATAAGCTGCAGGTGGAAATAATATGCAAAAAATACAGTGTCTATTGCAGAGAGACTGATTGGGTAGGGGATTTAGAACTGGTCAGTATGATAACAATAGTTAAGATCATGGTCTGGCTTCAGAGAGCCCGAGCTCAGATTCTAACTCTGTAAGTCCCTAAGCCTCTCCAAGCCTCAGTTTCCTTGGCTGTAAGGTGGAACTAAGACTAGAACCTCCCTCATAAGGATGTCATATGGACGAGTTGAACTGATGCTTGTACAAGCCAACACTGAAAACTGAAGCCCTCAGTAAACGGGAGTCCTTGTCTTTCCCTGAGATGGAGCACAAAGGCTGCACAGGGTTGGTTAAGGCTGGAAGAGTTTGCCCAGTGATTTATGGAGCTGGAATGGGGAGCTCTGAAATGGGAAAGGCCAGCATGTTGCCTCAGGGATGCTGTATAAAAGCCTTGGGCTTTTTACGTTTCCTCCCCCAATCCAGAACCCCCCTCCGCCTCCTCGGCAGCTGCCACCCCTGGATGGCTTCTGAGCCACCAAAAGTGTGGACCCCTGGGACTAACACCCTGGGAAAACCCTCCCTCCATCCTCTGCCTTGTCTCATTGGAAGGTTGCCTGAAGGGCCGACTCACAACACTTAACATAAAGAGCAGAAACTCCCTATCCCACCAATGCCCTTGGTTTCCCACGAACTAGTGGTGGAGCAGTCGCATTTGCATGAAATGGCATGTACTAAAATAGGCAGTTTGAAATATTCCTGGCAGATGGTGTTAAATATAGACACAGCGACAGATTGGCCCCTCAGTGCAGCTCTTCTCCTGAGCGTTAAGAACATGCTGCAGCCAAGAAGCTTCTCTTTTCCGGAAGATTGTGGCAACAGCCTCAGGATCTCGCCATGCCAGAGAACTGCTAAGGTTTAGAGAAGGGAGGTACCTCAGAGAGTGAACACTGGTACCATGGTAAGAGGTTCCCAAATTCCACAAGTGCGGGAATGAAAAAAAAACAAAGGTGCAGAGAAGAAGTTCTGATGAACTGGAATTATTTATCTTCCTTCTGAAGGATCAACTACTCTCTCAAGAGATGTCTTCCATGAGCAAAAATTGAAATAGAAATAGAGGCAGTACAGTGGTTAAGGTTGGAGGTTTGTGGCTAGAGTGCTCAGGTTTGAACCCTGGTTTTGCCCCTTACTAGTTATGTGAGCTTGGCCAAATTATTTAACCTTTTGCTGCCTCAGTTTCTTCATATGCAAAATGGGATAACAATAATACTCTCCTGTGACGATTAAGTAATGTAATGTAGGTAAAGGCCATGCCCAGTGCCTTGTACAGAATAACTGTTGCTTGGATGGTGGCTATTTTATTTAATGGACTAGGAAGGAGAGAGAGGTACTTATTGTAAAATGGCTGAAGAGCTTTAAGGCTTGGAGGAACATTTCAGATAAAAACCAAGCCAAAATTAAAAATAAAGTCAGGTTGCAAATTCTTAAGTAGTTCCTATATCCACTGAGATTGTATTTGGAATGGGCGATGCCATAAATAGCTACCCAGTGGAAAGCCATCACCGTGGGAAGGGTGCTGGTGTGTGAAAGGCTGGCTGCTGGGAGAGGAAGGAGACAATCTGGAGGGGCTCGGTCATTATCTTAAAAGGGAAGGCAAATCTATCTTTTCCTAAGGACTAGGACTTCGAACATCTTGAAATTCGCTATCTGACTTCCACGCAGTAAAACTTTTTAAAAGCCAGGAGGATTTTCTCTTAAATTGTAATGACAATACCTGCCAGTCTGTGGCAAGTGCCATTAAGGGACCTAGCAGGTGGTCCTGGTGCTCTGGTTCTCTGCATGCGTGTCATGCTCCATTGTGGCTGTGCCTCTGGTTTCCTTTTATCCAATCCTGTTGTCTCCAAATTCTGGAGTGAGAATTTCCGTGTATTTCACACTCTGTGTGCTGTTAGGATCATGTCCCACTGACCAAGAGAAATGTTCGCTTTGAACTGTCCTTGCAGGACTAGAACACTCCTGACAGCCTAAGTACTGCCCCCTGGAGCTTTAGAAGTAGTAGAAAAGAAGAGTCTTTTCTACAGAATTTTCTCAGGGGGATTATGGTAAAGGCAACCTCTGCAGGAGAATTATGGGACTATGTTCAGGGCTCTGGCTCCAGAAATAATAGGTCGTGCATGGTCTCATGGTACAGACTTGCCCGTATTCTTACATCCTGTATTAATTAAAATAGGCTAACTGCTGTTACAGACTAACCCCAACGCTTCAGAGGCTTAACAGGGTGAAGGGTTGTTTTTCTCTCAAGCAAAGTCCATTGGCATTGGGATGGGGAGGAGTGGGGGTGGGATGTCCCTGCTCCATACAGTCATTTAAGAACCCAGGCTGACAGAAGCCCTGCAGTTTTCAATTTGTGGCTTTCAAGGTTGCCTGGGTGTCATCATCCAGTAGACAGAAAGGTGCATGGAGAACCACAGTGGGAAGTTTTTATGGGTCAAGCCTAGAAGAGGTATATCTATCTATCTATCTCACATCACTTCCACTCATATTCCATTGGCTATAACTTAGTATATGACCATATAGAGAATGTAAAGGAGGCTTGGACATGTAGTTTACCTGTGTTCCCAGGAAAGGGAGGAAAGCAAGAATTTTGGGGATCAGCAGCCACCATATTGCACTTCTTGAAGCTATTTCAAGAGACCAGGAGACATTTTGAATCGACATTTGGAAAAAATTCTAGAAATTTTTTCAAACTTCCTGTGCTGTTTTCACTCAATTTTGAATCAGACTTGTTAAATAGTTGCTTCTAACCTACATCTCTTCCTATTAAATCTTGTAGTCAAGGAACATCACAGCTTCCCTACAATAAAAGTGGAGTTGATCCATCCCTCACAGCCTAAGTTTCTTTGTGAATGGCACAGTAACTGAGTGCCTCCTCTTAAGAAGAAAACACCAATTATTCTTTAAAAGAAAGCTTATTTTCCTCAATTCAAGACTCAGAGTTTTACACTTTGCATTATTGTGAGTGTTTTAGAAACTGCTGATACTCCTCTAATGCTGTTTGTACCAACAGGCTGCAAAAGAGCCCAGTAGACAAAGGAATAAAAGAAAAGGAAAGAACCCTTTCATTTATAACAGGACCAGTCCTATATGGCCACAGAATATGCTCCCCAGCATTTAAGTAAGAACTGCCAGATGCTTTCCTCATTCCTACTAAAGGAAGTTGTATGCATGGATATAATGATATTCGTATGTTTACAGCATGCTCTTACCTTTATGATCAGTTATAAGGACATTAAAATTTTCTGCAATATTAATGAAAATAAACATATTGCTAAGGCTTTAAAGACCAAACAAAAATTCCATTATAGCTGAAAATTTGCAATAATATTGTTGAATGTACAGTCTACTGCTATAGGAAGATACAAATATAATAAAATTTAATATACACGCTACCCCATGTATACTTCTATCTGACACCTCTTACATTTTAGTATATTTAAGTTTTCACTATAAATGTTTTTACATAGAACAATAGTTCTAAAACTTTGTTGTGCATCAGAATCACACAGAGAGCTTGTTAAATATAGATTCCCAGAAACGACCCTGGACTGAATATGAGGGGGTATAGTAATACCTCATTTTGGTATTTACCTCATTTTGTAGTTACCTCATTTTGGTAAATACATATGCATTGGGGCATATGTATTTTTAACAAGTTTTCCAGGTGGTTCCAATGCATACCAAAGCTTGAAAATCATGCCTGATGTGTCTTAACGCTCCCAGTGTCTGGCATATAGTAGGCACTTACCATACATTTGATGTATGAATGAGTGAGTGAATGAGCAAAATAAATTTGTTGCTGAGTCTAAAGCAATAAAATAAAAATTCATTGGGAATTTACTGCCACTAGCATTAAACACAAAAATAAGAAATAACCTCATTCCCAGGAATGCTGCAGTAATAATTCAACTTTATTTGTACAGTGTTTATCATCAAGTTTCACTGACATCAAATATTCAAATTTACTACTAGAATGCCAAAAAGCCATAGATGAATAATAGGGTATCTGGAAAGGATATGCCACACTCAGAGGGGGAATGCAAGAATTGGAATAAACTAATTTTGATGAAGACACAACATCTTAATAATGCAAAAATCTATATCCTTCCAGCGTTGCAGGTATATCTGGATGAGAACTATTTATCTAGTGTCAAGCACAATTTCAGGGCCACCTGCTTAATGATAATTTTTAATTAAATGACAGGTACTTTATTAGGAGTTAGACTCCCCCAAAGCAAAGTGTGTTATGAGAATTGCAAGCTTTCAGAAAGCTGACACATACCTTCCTGTGTGTAACATCCTCCCAGTTTTCCTGTGACCTCTCTGGGTGCTCCTCCTCTGCCTTTTCAGGCTCATCATCTTCTACTCAACCATTAAAAATTAAATTCCTCAAAGTTTTGAGCTAGGCTCTCTCCTTTTATCACTCTCCAGAGCATATGATCTATCCCTATACCTTTAATTATCATACATTTATACATGATACCCAAATTGTTGTCTCTAGCTCAGACCACTCCTCTGAGCTCTAGTTGGTTATGCACACCATACAAGAACAGTTTATAAAACTTAGACCTAACTTTAATGAGTAAAAGAAAAATATTAGTCAGTCTTTTATTTTTAACCGATTAAGCATATAGATATATAAAGTATCCAATATACTTGATAAATGTGAAAAATCTTGATATCATATGCCAAGCACTCAGTAAATATTACATGCTGGGGTATTTTTTTTTCTGATGCTGTTATATATAATATAGCCCTCCAAAGCAGGATAAACATAAAATTTCAAAGCTACATCAAGATGTACATCTGAATAGATAGTGTCAATTGTGCTGAGATGGAATGATGTTTGGCTGGAATTTTGAACACCGAATCTTGGACCAGCCCCCTATGGCTAGCTGTCTCAGGTTCAGGAGGAAAAAGTGTAGGTGCAGAGGAAAGCTGCTCTGTTTATTACTGTGAAGTTTTAGCCCCTCCTTGTCCTCTCCACTTGGAAATTAATCCCCACTGAGCTGCACAGGGCCACCTGATGCCAGGGGGATTCCTTTGCCTGGAGAAGGCCACCAAACAGCCTGGATCTCAATCAAGCACAGTGGCCTAGTTCCTCAAGATCTACATCCAGTCCTGGTCCTCAAGTCCTACTACTCTGATGACTAGAAAATATAAGGAGAGAGAAACCCAAAGGAAAAACATGAGGGAGAAGGGAGAGTTTCCACCTATGGCCACTCCCTCTCAGTATTCCACTGGTATTGATCCATCGCGGTTATCCTCTAGATGGTAGGGTAAGGAGTTTTGTACTTGTCCAAGAGAATAGTGGGTGCCATTTGTTCAGTGATGTGTTTATTCATCCAACAAATATTTGTGAGTGACATATGTGTCAGGCACTCTTACTGGTACTATGGTTACAGGAGCAATGAAAAATGACAAAATCCCTGCCATAATAGGACCTATATATTCTAACATATAAGTAAAATATATACAAGGTCAAATGATGATAAGTCCTATTGAAAAAAATAAAGCAGGGAGGGTGGACAGGGAGTGCTAAGCTATTACAATAACATAAGCAAGAGATGATAGTGTTCAAAAATCACAGTTGGAGATCCTAGTACTCCACTTTAAATTGATAGAACAGCTAGGCAGAAAGTCAGCAAGTATAGAGAAGACTTAAAAACACTTGCCCTCACAGATATTTATAAAACATTCCACTCAATGACAGCGGAATGCACATTCTTTACAAACATGCATGGAACATTGTCTGGAGTGGACCATATGTCAGGCTATAAAACAAGTTTCAATAAATTTAAAAGGTCCAAAATCATACAAAGTGTGTTGTCAAACTATAATACAATTAAATTAGAAATCAACAACAGAAGGAAATTGGGGGAATTACTAAATACTTGGAAATTAAACAAAACACTTCTAAATAAACTATTTGTCAAAGAAAAACACCAGAAGGAAATTTTTAAAAATATTTTGAGCTGAGTAAAAATAAAATTCAACATATCAAAATTTATGGAATGCAGCTAATTCAGTAATTAGAGGGAAATATATAGCTATAAATGTCTACACTAGAAGACAGTTATTAAATCAATAACTTAAACATCAACCATAAGAAACTAGTAATAGAGGGACTAAATCCAAAACAAGAAAGAGAAAGGAAATAATGAAGAGTAGAGTAGAAAACAGAGAAGTAGAAAACAGAGAAATAGGAAACAGAAAAATCGTAGCAAAAAATCAATGAAACCAAAAGTTGGTTCCTTGAAAAGACCAACAAAATTGATAAATCTTTAGCTAGACTAACCAGGAAATAAAAAGAGGAGACATAAATTACCACCCCCCCCAAAAAAAGAGGGGCAATCCTTTCCATTCTTGCAAAAAATTAAAGGATTATAAGTGAATATTATAAACTACTACTTTATATCAAATTAGACAACTTATGTAAAATGGAAAAATTTCTATAGACATGTTACCTAAACTGACTAAAGAAGAAATAGAAAATCTGAATTGATATATAATAAGGTAAAAACCGATTTGTAATTTGAAATCTTCCCACAATGACAAAGTCATGCCCTAATGGATTCACTGGCAAAAGTTTTCCCACTAAGACTAGGAATATGGCAAGCATACCTACTCTTACTCCTTCTACTCAACCTTGTACCAAAGTTCTAGTCAGTTTAATATGGCAAGAAAAAAATTAAAAGCATACCAATTGGAATGGAAGAAGTAAAACTGCCTTTATTCACAGGCAACATGATCTTGTATGTAGAAAATCTTGAGAAATCCTCACATTAAAAGATATATTCGAGTTAATAAACAAGTTTGGAAAGGTCACAAGGTACAGGATCAATGCACAAAAATCAATTATATTTCTACATGTTAGCAAGGAACAGTCCAAAATCAAGATTAAGAAATGGGGCTTCCCTGGTGGCAGAGTGGTTGAGGGTCTGCCTGCCGATGCAGGGGATGTGGGTTCGTGCCCCAGTCCAGGAAGATCCCACATGCCACGGAGCGGCTGGGCCCGTGAGCCATGGCCGCTGAGCCTGCCTGTCCGGAGCCTGTGCTCTGCAACGGGAGAGGCCACAACAGTGAGAGGCCCGCATACCGCAAAAAAAAAAAAAAAAAAAGATTATGACTTCCATTCACAACAGCGTCAAAAAGAATAAAATATTTAGGAATCAAGCTAACAAAAGAAGTGCAAGATAGGGCTTGTACATTGAAAACCACAAAGCTTTGCTAAATAAATGGAGTTACATTCCATGTTCATAAACTGAAGACTCAATTTTATTAAGATGGCAATTCTCCCCAGAATGATCTATAGATTTAACACAATCCATATAAAATTGCCATCAGGATTTTTTATAGAAATTGACAAGTTTACTCAACAATGCATGTGAAAGTGCAAAGAACCTACAGTAGCTGAAACAGTCTTGAAAAAAAAGAGAAAAGAATTTATATTGCCCAATTACAAACTTAACCATAAAGCTACAGTAAGCAAAACAATGTGGTACTGGCATAGGACAATCACATAGATCAATGGAACAGAGGTGAGAGTCCAGAAACAAACTCTCACATTTATGGTCAGTTGATTTTTGACAAATATGCTAAGGCAATTCAATAGGGGAAAGGTAGTCTTTCCAACAAACAGGGCTGAGACAATTGGCACTTATATGCAAAAAAAATTGAAAATAAAAAGAATGTAGATAGTAACTTCACACCATACACAAATTAACTCAAAATGGATCATAGACTTAATGTAGAAGTGAAATTACAAGACTTCTAGAAGAAAACATAAGAAAATAAATGTAGTGACATTTAGATGTAGAGTTCTTATATATGATATCAAAAACAAGAAAAAAATTGATAAATTGGACTTTATAAAAATTAAGACTTTTGCTCTTCTAAAAGGCACCATTAGAAAAATGAAAGGGGGAAGGCACAAACTGGGAGAAACTGTTTGTAAATCATATGTCTGATAAAGAACTTGTATCCAGATTATATAAACAACTCATATGACTCAATAATAAGACAAGCAATTCAATTTTTAAATAGTCAAAATATTTGAATAGACATTTCACCAAAGAAAATATAAGAAGAGCTAATGAGCACATGAAAAGATGCTTGATGTCAATAAATCATTAAGAGATGCAGTTTAAAGCCAAAATGAGGTATTACTATACCCCCACTAGAATGGCTATGATCAAAAAGACAGACAACAACAAGTATTGGTGAGGATGTGGAGAAATTAGAACCCTTATACCTGTGGGAATGAAAAACGATAGACCCACTTTGGAAGACAGTTTGGCGGCTTCTTATAAAGTTAAATATATTTTTACAACCTAGCAATTCCATATCTAGATATCTACATAAGAGAAATACAAACATACGTCCACAGAAAGACTTAAAGTTCAGAGAAGACTTACTCACAATAGCCAAAAAACTTGAAACAATCCAAATGTTGACTAACGAATGAAAAGATAAACAAATGTGGTATGTCCATGCAATGAAATACTATTCAGCAGTGAAAAGGAGCAAACTACCAGTGCATGCTACAACACAGATGAACCTCAAAGACATTATGCTAAATGAAAGAAGGCACATAAAAAACACTACATATTGTATGATTCCATTTATATGAAGTGTCCAGAAAAGGCAAATCTATAGATACAGAAAACAGAGCAGTGCTTGGCAAATCTATAGATATAGAAAGCAGAGCAGTGGTGGCCAGGGATTGAAAGTGGGAGCAGAATTGACTGCAAATAGGGACAAAGAAATGTTTTGGGGTGATGGAGATGTTCTAAAACTGTGATGATGGTTACACAATTCTATTACTAAATGACTACTAAAAATCATTGAATTATACACTTACAATAGGTGACTTTTATAGTATATAATTACACCTCAATAAAAAAAGAGAGGTGATGGTGGCTTGGTTATGGGGTCTCAGAGGGGAGGTGATGAGAAGTGCTACCAGCAGATGGTAGACGACAACATTATACGATGGGTGAGCATAATGGGGAGACCAGGGTCTTGATCCAGGTCAGATTTCTTCAGAGACATTGAACCAATAGAATATATATATATATATATATATATATATGTATATATATATATATATACGTATATATATATATATGTATTTTAAGAGGAAATTTATTATAGGAATTGGCTCACACAATTATGGAGGACAAGTCCCACTACCTGCCATCTTCAAGTTGGAGAAGGGAAGCCAGTGGTATAATTCAATCCAACTCTGAAGATCTGAGGACCAGGGCAGCTGATGGTGTAAGTCCTGGTCTGAGTCTGAAGTCCAGGAGCACTGATGGCTGAGGGCAGGAGAAGATGGTGTACCAACTCAAGCAAAGACAGCAAATTTGCCCATCCTTCACCTTTTTGATCTATTTAGGCCCTCACTAGACTGGATGATGCCCACCCAAAGTGGTATGGCCAATCTTCTTTATTTCTTCCTTATTCAGCCTACTGATTCAAATGCTAATCTCTTCCAGAAACACCCTCACAGACACACCAAGAAATAATAGTTTACCAGTTATCTGGGCATCTGTTAGTCCAGTCAAGTTGACGCATAAAATTAACCATCACAGTCACTTAACAGATCGACATGTGGATTAAAAACAATACTTGGGCTTCATTTTCCCACCATGTACTGTTTGGGTTTTTTTAACATAAATTTATTTATTTATTCATTTTTGGCTGCATTGGGTCTTCGTTGCTGCGTGCCGGCTTTCTCTGGTTGCATCGAGTAGGGGCTACTCTTTGCTGCTGTGCGCAGGCTTCTCACTGCAGTGGCTTCTCTTGTTGTGGAGCGTGGGCTCTAGGCGTGTGAGCTTCAGTAGTTGTGGCTCGCAGGCTCTAGAGTGCAGGCTCAGTAGTTGTGGCTCACGGGCTTAGCTGCTCCGCAGCATGTGGGATCTTCCCGGACCAGGGTTCAAATCCGTGTCCCCTGCATTGGCAGGCAGATTCTTAACAACTGTACCACCAGGGAAGTGGTGAACTTTCGATCTAGTGAGTAAACTGGTTTCCTGAGTCCTGTGTACGGTTCTAGAAAATTAATCAGACCCAAGGAAAGGGTTGAGGAAATCTCTGATTTATAGCCAGCTGGTCAGAAATATAGGTGACAACCTGGACTTGCAATTGACATCTGAAGTAGAGGGACATCTTGTGGGACTGAGCCCTTAACTTGTGGAATCTGATGCCATCTGGGTAGATAGTCAAAATTGAGCTGAATTGTAGGATACCCAGCTGGTGTCCAAGAATTGCTTGGTGGTGTGGGTAGAACGCCCACCCTGCCCTGCCCCCTGCACCCGCCCCAAACACACACAATGGAATTGGTTGCAGAACCTTTTCATAGGCAATAAAAATCATGGAGAAATTTTGAGCTCAAGAATGATATGGTTTCAATTTCCCAGAGCCACTGTAGGCAGAAGCCACAGGATGAACAAAGGAAGACAACATTAGCTTCCAGAGTGTGGTCCAGATACCACGAGGTGAAAAGGGATCTGCACTGTGGTACTGACAGTGATGAGAGTGTTGGAAGAATAAAAGCAGAACAGAGAGAATTTGTGAATTTCTCTCACGGATGGCTATCTAGGGAGGGTGCATTCAAAGATGGCTGTGGTTCTGAGCCTGGACTGGGAGAACAGTGTCATCAGGAACAGAAACAGTTTCATCTGGAGAAGAGAGACTTCGTGGAGAACATGATAGATTCAGTTTGGGATATGTTTGGAGGAAGGGATTCTGGCAGAGCGATCAAATGGAACATTTTAGCAGTCAGGCACTTAGAAATGTAGGCCTGGAACTCCAGAATTTTAAGCAATGATCAGCCACCTTCAATGTTCTTTAAATCATGGTACATGGATAATTAAACCAGGAAAGAGCATTTTTAAACAAACATTCAAGTACTACCTCCTCTCTGGGCTGGCCTGTTTGTCTCAGTAACTACGCCCAGTTAAGAGGGTCTTCCAAGTCTCCTGCCTCTTTGCTCTTCTTAACCAAGGAAAAGGGAAAAAATCCAAAGAATCCTTTTGTAACAGAGAGTAAATGTAGGGTTCAGTGAGTTTACCCTTATTTTTAATAGGCTCTAATTAAATGAGCTAACTGGCCATAGATGGTTAGCATTATACTTTAATTAGTAGAGGCTTAAAAACTCCTCCTTCTGTAAACCTGGTAGGCAAGTATGAGGCCTGCAGCATTTCAACAGGACTCCATCAAAGAGAAAGTTGGTTGGGAGAAGAGCAACTTCTGCATTAGAGGCCGGGGCCCTATGAATAAAGCTGTAACTATTGGGGTTTCATGGTCCCCAATCTCAATGTTTGGATCCTGTGAAACAGATACTACGGTGGGCAGTTTTCCCTAAGCTCCATCCCTACTGTAAGTTACCAGGCTGGCATGAATTTTAATATTAGAATCAGGCTATATTGCTAGAGCTATAGGAGTAATGACTCTCCCTCTGGGTGGGATTTGAACAATCTATCCCTTTCCTAGAAAGTTCTTCTGAGATATTAACATTTTTACATTTTACTGTGAAACCAAGACATGATCTCACAGGTGCTAGGATCTTCTTAAGCAATCTGTGCCTCTGTTACTCCATTTAAAAAATGGATGAGGGCTTCCCTGGTGGCTCAGTGGTTGAGAGTCCACCTGCCAATGCAGGGAACACTAGTTCGTGCCCTGGTTTGGGAAGATCCCACATACCACAGAGCGGCTGGGCCCGTGAGCCGTGGCCGCTGAGCCTGCACGTCCGGAGTCTGTGCTCCGCAACGGGAGAGGCCACAACAGTGAGAGGCCCGCATACCGCAAAAAAAAAAAAAAAGTATGAAATATTATTGTATGTCTCACGGGATCATGGTGAGGATGGAAGTTGTTAATTTACATATGGCATATTAGGTGTTATAGTAATTTATGTATAGAAGAGTGCCTGGTTCATAGTAAGTGCTCAATAAATATTAGATTTTTAATTTTTATCATAGTAACTCTCATTCAGGGCCCTTCTTTTCTACATTTTTTCCCTGAAAATGTTAATTTTACATTACCTGCATTGTTACTTAAGAGTTCGTTTGAATGCACAGTTCTGGGCCCCAAACTATACCAATGGGATCTCTCTATCCCTGGGAATGGAGCCCAGAAATCTGCCTTTGAACAAGTTTTCTAAGAGATTTTAGTCTCCCTGGAGTTTGAGACCCACCAGTTTACTGGGATTATATGAAGTACGGATGACATTTCTGCCTTGCCTTCATGTCCTGCTGCCTGGATCAGCTATGGAAGTATTCCATCATCTAGAAACCCAAGACTGAGATGTAATTGTTCAAGGCACGGCGGAGCCTGAGTCAGTATAACGTCGCAAGATCACTCTGAAGAGCCCCTGAGTCTTGTAAAAATTTACCTCATGATCTGTTATGATCAATTCCTGGCCTGCAGTCTCTGGAGGGAGCCTCCCACAGACATCAGCTTCCCTAGAAGGAGATCTGTTTAGGGAGCCTGGTGATGCTTTGAATGCATCTGTCACCACATCAATCAAGTCAGATCCACAACGTTCATGACTCCTGCTGTTTCCTGGCTGTGAATTATCTGATTCCCTGGCATGTCAGCATATCAAATGATTCATTTTGAATCTCAGCCTCACTGGATGTGACATTCGAATTTGACTCCTCTGCGAATCTTTACCCCAGAGCAGCTACCATGTCTCATATGAGAATCTTGCCACATCATCATAGTGATCACAATACAAAATAATGTCCTATTGTTATGACTTTATGGTTGACTGTCCAAAAACTTTCACAGCTATTATCTGACAAGCCTTCGCAATGGGAGTTAGAAAAAACAGGAGTCCCTTCTGCTTCACAGGAAGCAAAACCTCAGGGAGTTTATGTGACTTACCTAAACTCACCTAACAGATTAGAGCTAACATGACCAGCAATTCTCCATGCTCACAGCATGGTCTTGTCCTGCTACCCTACATGGCCTCCAGCCGGTGTGTCCTCAGGGTAGAGAAGAAGTGAGGAGCAGTGAATCGGAGTCCATCACTCACTGCTTTGTGATCTTGACAAAACCCACCTCACAGTGGTGAGATAAGGATACAGTGTCAAGCATAAAACTCCATAGGTGCTGCAGGTTAATATCCTTGCCAATATGAATAACTACAGACATCACTGACAGTAAGTGATGGTGGTCCTGACCAAAATGGCTGAGAGCCCATCAGGATCCTGTCTCCCCTCTTACATATTCTTTTTGAGAAAGAGGATAATTGGTTATTATGTTCCATTTTTGTCTTCTTTTGCTTTGATAAGGTAGAGAAAACTTTTGGAACGTATTCCCCAGTTTTCAACAACTGTAGACTAAATTATTATATTATATTATATTTGACACAGGGAATTGAGGGGTTTTCTTCCCCAGAGAACTGAACTTAAGCTATATTCTTGTCCCAACTCAAATGAGTTCAGTTACTCTGTTTTGTTCCAGTAACTTTTTGACCAAATTAAGAAGACATGGTATTCTCACACACACACACACACACACTAAACTATTACTCAACCATAAAAAGAATGAAATAATGTCATTTGCAGCAACATGGATGGACCTAGAGAATATTATAGTGAAATAAGTCAGACAGTGAAAGACAAATATGATATGATATCATTTATATATGGAATCTAAAAAATAATACAAATGAATTTATATACAGAACAGAAACAGACTCATGGATATATAAAACAAACTTGTGGTGGTTATCAAAAGGGGAGAGGGAGGTGGGGGAAGGACAAATTAGGGGCATGGGATTAACAAATACAAACTACTGCATATAAGATAGATAAGCAACAAGGCACAGGGATGCCCATTATCTTGTAATAACCTATAATGGAATAAAAGCTGCAAAAATACTGAACCACTATGGTGTACCCCTAAAACTAAACAAAAAAAAAAAAAAAAAAAAAAAAAAAAAAAAAAAAAAAAAAAAAAAAAAAAAAAAAAAAAAAAAAAAAAAAAAAAAAAAAAAAAAAATTAATAATAAATTAAAAATGCTGAAAAGATACACTAGATCAGATGAGCAGGTGAGATACGACCAGGCAAGGAAAATATATTAGTTGGATGAGTTTCCCAGATACCTGCTTGACCTGGTAAGCTGGTCCCTGACTAATTTCTCAACCACATCTAGAAAGTTAGAATGAAATATTAAATAAAGGAATAAGTAAACATGTTGACACTCAGGGAACAATTTCCCTTAGATGATGTAATTATAACTTTCAGTTAATTACAATCACAGAGATTTTATGCCTCGTCTCACAATCACTTCCTGCTAACAACAAGTTAATTCATTGCCACTACCTTTGCACCCTTCTGTTCCACATACAACACTCACCAGAACTTAAAAAGTCCTTGGGGGAAACTGAAAAGTGAGGGAGGAGAACGAGTTACCTGTCAGGCTAAGGACCATGGAGGTTCTGAGTGCATAAAAAACCCCAATAGAGGCAACATCATAGAGGATTAGCGTATTAACACAACAACCTGCATTCTCTGTACATCTAATGAGGAAAATCCTCCTCCTGCCTGCCACTGCCCCTCCCCCACCAACTCCCCGAAGCATCTGGTACCCTGGGAATTTGTTCCCACCCAGGCAGGGCAAGTGAAGCCTGACACAAAACACTGTGAGCATCAGAGCGGCCATCTGACATGCAGAGAAATGACCCATGAGGGGAATGTAACCCAAGAAAATAACTCGTGGGAAAACAAAAATATTCCCAGCAGCACTATTTTTAAGGGAAAAAACTATAAAGAACGAAAAAGCAGACAAGTGTATAGAAGCTCCAAAAATACCATGATGGAATACTACACAGCTGATAAAAATAATAAGTTTATGGACTACGAACATGTAGGAATGTTTATATAGAGCCGTGTGAAGTGGAAAGTTACAAATAACAATGTAAAAATTAATTTCTATGTCTGTGTTTAAATCCTGAACACTGCTGTAAAAATTCTGAACACCCGAGGGAATATAATCTTTATGAATTTATCCTATCTCAAATTAAATGGGCCACATTACTGCATTTCTCTAGTAAGAACATTCTCTCAGTCTTACAACTTCTACTTACATTTCTTCCACTAGTCTCACACTTCTCAGCTCTCTCATAAGAGAATCCTAGGAGTCGTCTGTGACTCTTGCTCTGCCTGCCTGATTTTGGCAACACAATCCCTCTCCTTTCTTGTGTTCTAGCCACAAGGGCCTGTTGGATCCTTGAATTTGCCAAGTGCTCTGCTGTCTTGAGGTCTTCCATTATGCACTTCCTGCTCCCTAGAAGGCCCTTGCGTTTGCATAAGTCAACTCAACCAAGTCTCATAGTTATGCCCCTCCACTGTTATCCACATGCACGTTTCTCTTCATAGCACCTAGCATGCTGTGTAATTATAGATATATTTGCATGGCTAGTGGCTTACAATGTCCCCCTCCCCTAAATAAACTGTAAACTCCATGAGGAATCTGGGCTGTTCACAATCATATAACTACCTAGCACTTGACAGAGTGCCTGGCCCAGACTGGTTGTCTAATAAAACTTTGTGAATGAATGAATGGATGTGTGAATGAATGAATGGATGTATGAATGAATGAAGTGATGTGAATATAATTTTTTTATTGAAGTACAGTTGATGTACAATATGTTATAGGTGTACAAAATAGTGACAATTTTTAAAGGTTATACTCCATTTATACTTATTATAAAATATTGGCTAGATGTGAATATAATTTAATATTCATTAGGTTTTATTTTTTCCACAAAAATACCATGTAGCGTAGACTAATGAAAATGCCTTGCACTCATTCGAGTAGTACTTTCTAATTTCAAAGCATTTTCATATACAATAATACAATTTAAAAATTCTTTAGTATCCTATGAGATAGACATTATTCCAGCTTCACATTTGAGGAAATGGAGACTTGGGGAAATGAAATAATTGGCCCAAGCTGAACTAAGTGGTAGAGAGAGGTATGGAATCCACACTTGCTTGGATTCAGGCCAGTGACTTGGACCTTCTGCCTCTGTGGCTCCAAGTGTGCCACTGTGTCCACTATAGGATGCATTGGGAGCACCAGAGGGCTGGAAAGTGTAGAGGCATTATCCTGTTGGCTACTGATACTTGGGAATGATGGGAGGTGATGGGGCTACAGTCTGGGGAGAGGGTCCTGGACCTGGCCAGGGAGGGTTGGAGTGATGAGGCAGTGGGCAGTGGGCCACAGATGTGGCTCTCAGGTCACTCTTTCACATGCAACCTGCAGTCGTTCAATGCCTCATTGTCAGTGTTACTCTGGCGATCATGCAATAGGTATATGAAACTATTGATTACTGATAATTGCACAGATGGCTCCATAGTCATCAAACTCAGATGCAACACAACAGAACCAATGGAGCATGGGCTTGGGGTCCAAACTCCAGGTCTGAACGCCAAAGGTGTGGTCAGAAAGTCAAGTGACACAGAGAAGTCAAGGAGAGTCAACATGGATATTTCAACACCATCACTCTGGCAAAGCTATGACCTTATTCATCATATTGTTTGTCCTATATGAATATTTATAAAAATAGAAGCTCAAAGGGCAGAGTTGTGGTGGGAGGGAGTATGATATAAAAAGGCAAGTAACCAAATGAAGGCCTAACCCTGAAGGCAGAAAATCCTTTCTTGGGTCACATGCTTTTAATGCACCCTTTTCATCATTCCAACTTTCACACTGTGTTAAAGCCTTCATCATCTTCTCAACCCCGGTCTACAGCAGCTTTCCATAAAGAGCTTGATGACAGATCTGTCTGTTGGGAAAACCACAGCCTCATTTTTCTCTCTCTTCAGAAGAAGAGAGAAAAAACCCTTAGAACTGTGATACTTGCCACCACTTAACAAGGCGGGCTTGCAAGGCCAGCAGTGGAGAGGCTGGTTATTTCTTCCCTGACAGCATCTGTAATTCCAGCAGCTGCCTCTAGGTAAATGGCAGGTGGTACCTGACGTTGATTGCACGGGCCCAAAGCCGAGATTCACCCCAAACAAGTATAACTAAAACAAATCAGGAGTTGAATGTTCACTGCCCTTCTCACACTTTTTGAATTATTAAATTACTAAATTTTTTGCATTATGCTTTTGTATTACTAAAGTAATACTACAGTTATTATTAATAACATAATCACTTGAGAGGAACACTGTAACATTGAAACAAATCCAATAATAAATATAGCTACCATTTTTAACACCTTGCCTATGTTACATTTTTCATTTTTCAAAATTACCTTTTTACTAGCAAGGAAAATGAGATTCAGACTTACCCAGTAGGGTGCGAAGTTGGAAGTTAGGAGATTGAGTCTGTTCCCAACTATGTTATTAATTAGCTGTGTGGCCACAGGCAAGTGTAGTTATCTCTCTGGGCTTCGATTTCCCTTCTGGAGACAGAAAATGAGTGAGTTAGACTTGCAGATGGTGCAGGTACCTTCTTGCTTTAAGTGTCTTCAGGTTGAATTTTATTGCTTTCTTTCATCAATGATTGTTCTAGTTCTTGTTTTGGGTTTTGGGTTTTTTCTTTCCTAATCCCCATAGTTTTCTCATCATCCAACTCTCAGCTTATCACCTCTCAGCGAGATTTCATTGACCAATCCTGCTAAAATAGCTTGTCCAGCCTCCCACTCTTTATTACAAAGTCTAAACACCTTGGCATGGCACACACAACTGCCACAGATTGGCCCCAATTTTCTCCTCCAGAACCTAGTAAACAGTCAATGAATATTTGTTGATTGAATTTATGAATAAATCCAATTTATTAAAAGTTCTTTTGATTCTGTCACAGAAACCCTAGAATTGTGCTGTCCAATATGGTAGTCAATAGCCACATATAGCTATTTAAATTTAAATTAAAAGTTCAGTTCCTCAGTCTCACTGGCCACCTTTCAAGTATTCAATGCTGTATGTGGCACGGACAGTGCAGAATAAAACATGTCCATCATTGCAGAAAGTTCTACTGGGGAGTGCTGGTCTAAATTCTGGCCCTTTCTCTCCAACCCTACCGTGATTCCTCACCTGGATTCTTACAACAGTCTCCTAAGTGGCCTGAGAGTAGCCTCCTCCCATGCTAGTCCATTCTCCACTCTGCCTCATTCATTTAGTGCATTTATTCATGCAGCAAATATTTAAGGAGGACCTTATACATGCCAGGTCTTCACAGGAGACCAAGCAGGGCACGAGTCAGACCTAGTCCTGCCTCTGTGAACTTACAGGCTGGAGATAATGTGTGTATGTCATTCTCACGCTTCAAAACTAATGTTGGGTCCTCTACCAAAGTACTTCACAGCGTTGTTCCTAGAATTCTGGGCTCTGGGAGATACAGCAGACAGAGTCAACTCTGCTCTCAAAAGGGGGTTAACTGATGGAGAGGTTCCTGTGTGTGTGCATGTGTGTGTGTGTGCGCGTGTGTGTGTGTGTGTGTAAAATGGCAGGAGAGCCCATGGGCTGCACTTCTGCCTTCTGGCCCTTGAGCTGGAGGACAAATGGCCTCCTCGTGCACTAAGGTCTCAGTTTCAGCTCTCCCTGATCACTGCTCCTGTGTGTTCTGTACCTGGTCCTCTACCATATTGCTCTAATGCTGTCCCCTGTCCTCTGCATACCCTTCTCTCAGTGGGATTTTATTTCTCTTACCCTGAACTCTCATTCATCCTACCAAACCCACTTCAAGTATCATTTTCTGTGAACTCCTTCCCAGCAACCCCAGATAAGCGAGGGGATCTTCGTCCTGTGTGCCCATAGCTACTTCTTATTCATCATCATAGCCTCAATGCCTGAAATATAATAAGTCCCCAATAAATGATTTTGGACAGATGATTAATGAATGACGACTGGACGAATACATAAGTGAATAAATGTATGAATATTATGAAAGTGCCTGGCCTGTCTGCAGTTCCCTGGGGAGGCTGCATTGGTTCTCAAACTTCAAAGTGGAATAAAAGGACCATAACTATCTACTTACTCTTTTCAAAGAAAAAATGTTATTTTTCTTAACATTCATACTTTTAACCTACTCTAAATATCCCTTCTGCTCTTTTTTCCTAGAGAAGATTTTTTTTTTGTCCCTGCGAGCATTCCTTTGTGACTACCCAGAACTCAAGGATCAAATACTTCATTTCTAAATGCCCTGTGTCACAGGCAGCTCTTTCTTCTGATTGGGGAATGACCTCAGTGCTGCCACAGTGCTTGCCATTCCTCCCAACTTTCATGTTTACGACTGCTGTCAAAACTGTCGTGCGTGGGCTTCCCTGGTGGCGCAGTGGTTGAGAGTCCGCCTGCCGATGCAGGGGACGCGGGTTCATGCCCCGGTCTGGGAAGATCCCACATGCTGCGGAGTGGCTGGGCCCGTGAGCCATGGCCGCTGAGCCTGTGCGTCCGGAGCCTGTGCTCCGAAACGGGAAGAGGCCACAACAGTGAGAGGCCCACGTACCGTAAAAAAAAAAAAAACTGTCGTGCGTAAGATATAAAATTTCTTCATTAAGCATTAGTATACCACTATGTGAGTGTTTTATAAACCAATCTGAAGAGGCCTAAAATTTCTTAATTTTGCTCAGACCTTTAAAAACACAATCAAACCAAAGAGAAACCTCATGAAATAATCCCATAGAGGTTCCCTCCAGGTGCCCTAGGGGGACCCTCTGTTCACCCAACCATTATTGTTATTTCTATGGTTTCTATGAAACCCCTCAACAAGCCACTTCAACAAACCAGATATTAATTAACCTTCAGCTAGCTTGTAAACATTCTGAGATTCAAATTGTTTTTCTTGATACTTCAGGATATTTTAAGCGAGCAGATTAATCTTCCTCACATCTGCACCTCCACATGACTCTGCAGACACGTCATCTGAGATGGGAACCTGGGTGTCTTCACCAAAAGTACACAACCCCAGCTGCTTCTCACTTTCCCCAGTGGCCTGAGCTCTGTGTCTTTCATTATAGGCTGGGGAAGAAAAACTGAGTTGGAAATACATCTATAATTACCATTTCTTAGAATTACTTCAGTTAAATTTGTTAGTATCAATTACACAGGAGTAATATTTCATCCTTAGAAAATCCTAGTTGCTAAAATCTTCTACTAGTCACTTAATCAGCAATACTCAGAGAAAAAGCCACATCCAGCCCTTGTACATCTAAGATTTTGGTACACAAAATTATAATCCTTGAGTTTTTTAGATTACTTTCTGGTAAACTCCTGTTCTGATTTTATCAATAGAAATGATCCAGTAATGTGCACTGCTGTGATCAAGGCTGCGTAAAGGGGGTCAGGTGTGCGTGTGTGTGTGTGTGTGTGTGTGTGTGTGTGTGTGTGTGTGTGTGCTATCCTCAGGGTATCAGTACATATCACACCAGATCAATAAAGGAGTTTTTGTAAAAACTAAAGGCTTGCCAGAGGCTCTGGAATTCCCAACTATGACTTACAACAGAGGAATTCCTTCCCAGATTGTGAAAACTTTGTTGACTTTTAACTACTAAAAAGAACTGATCTTAATGTGAGGGAAATGTTATGGGTTTCTTAGGAAAAACTGTTGTGTAAATATAGTGGTTCTGCCTTATTATCTTGACTTAGCCTGGAAAAGCAGAAGCTAACATAGATTCATTAACTTTTCTCAAGTATAGATAGAGGTTTAATGAGGACAGTGGACATTCGCTGTCCATTTCAAGGAAGATCAGATAAGAAAAAATGGACTTAAGTTTCAACCAGAGAGAGTGTGATCAGGCTTAAGCGAGAGCTTGTTGATTATACAGCTGGTTTATGCAGCTTCTCTAAAGAGCAGCAGGGGATTTAACAAGTACTTACTGGGTGTCTATTGCATAGAAGGCTTAGGTTGTGGAGGATGAAAAGAAAAGCAAGGTACATTAAGTCTCTGCCCTTTAGGAGGTCACAATCTAGTTGGAGAGAGGAGAGAATTACTCACAAAATGACAGGTAATATAGAATAATAATGCAAGATATGGCTTGAGACAGTATACACAAGGGCCAAGGGAGTACGGGAGTTGAGCACTCTGAGCATTCTGAGTTCAGGATAGGGAGAGATCCCCACGGGCTGAAGCAACTGGAAAATCTTGGTATTGAGCCTTGGAGGATGGAAAGGGTTTTGCGAAGAGGTGAGAAGGAGGAGAAGCAGGAAGGGTATTTCAAGAGAGGTTACCAGATATTTTGAAAATAAGCTTGAAGAACAAATACATAATTGTACTTATATGAGGTACCTAGAGTAGCCAAATTTTAAAAAGACAAAAAGTAGAATGATGGTTGCCTGGGGGAGGGCAAAGTGGGGAATTTATTCTTTAATGGGTACAGAGTTTCAGTATGGGAAAATGAAGTCTTTCTAGAGATAGATGATTGCACAACAACGAATGTACTTAATGACACTGAACTGCATGCTTAAAATGGTTAAAATGGTAAATTTTATATTATACCCGTTTTACCACAATTTTAAAACATTGAGATAGATTTTTAGATAGATTTTTGAGAGGATGAGTTTATATTGAACTTGTGAGGTCTCTTCTTTTATGACTCCATATTAACTGTATGTGTGGCCCATGTGACAGCAAGCGTGAGATTATTAAATATAATCCATCCCTGGGCTGTTGCACTTTAAAGGTATTTGATGGTTGTGGTCGTCTTAGTCTGTTGAGGTTGCTATAACAGAATATCATAGACTGGATGGCTTACAGAAATGCATTTCCCACAGTTCTGGAGGCTGACAGACTGAGGTCAGGGCACCAGCATGGTCGGATCCTCTTCTGGTTTCAGACTTTTCCTTGTATCCTCACATGGCAGAAAGAGAGGAAGCAAGCTCTCTCTTGAGTCTCATAAGGGCACTAATCCCATTTGTGAGGGCTCCATCCTTGTGACCTCATCTAATCCTAATTACCTTCCAAAGGCCCCACACCATCTTCTGATATCCTCACACTGGGGTATAGGTTTTCAACATATGAATTCAGTCCATAACAGTGGTTGACTACCTAGCAGCTTTCCCCCTCCTTCTTCTTTACACACAGAAGTCCACTTCCACTAGAGAGGCCAGTTACTTTCCCAGCTTCATCATAGGTAGAACATAGGCATGTGACCCTATCCTGACCCTTGATACTAAGGAGAAATCTGCCAGGGGGTAAAATTTTGGAAAAAATTTTCCTCCCTATTTAAAAAAGAGAGATAAAACTCGAATGGTGTGCACTTTCTCCCTGTCTTCCTTTGGATATTTTTGTGAAGACATAATGCTTAATGCTAGATGGCTAACCTACATCCATATGGGAGAGACTAAAGAATGACAGATAAGTCAATATGGAATCTTTACTACCTTTTTACTATATTAATCACCCTCATAAAATAGATTCCTCCTTGTTTAAGTTACTATTAGTTAAGTATTTATTTATTTGCAGCCAAGATGATTCCAATGGACTATGGTATTACAAAGACAGCCCTACAACACATTGCAGGAAATTCGTATTCAGCTGGAGATTGTTCTTCCCTTAAAAAATGTGTCTATTATAATTTTCTTCCATTACATGACAGGCAAAATAAAGAACATAAAGAGCAGGACAAAAAGAATAGCTAGCTCTGGGTTTGGAAAGGCATAGGACCATTAGCAAATAAGCTGGTAGTAAACAAAGTAAATAGCCAGTATTTTGCCACACACTGGAAAGAATCACATTCTCCTTTGTAACTGAGAAAGGTTGTATTTAAAGGGAACATTGGGTAAAAGTATAAACAAAGACTGAGAACTCTCTGAAAACAGTAAGGGTCTAGAAGCAAGAAAGCAATAACCCAGTGCAGATCAGAGCAGGATACTAACAGTGTAGCCTAAGAAGAGGGTCAGTGGAATCCAGAAGACAAACCTAAGGTCTACATCAGACCACTGTCTTCTCTCAGCTCAGCTCTATAGGTTTCAGTAATTCTCAACTAAGCTTTCTGCTTTTCTTAGTAAGACCCAAGTTAAAGTGCCCCTCAACATACTGCTACATATAGAAACAAGGTCTGCATGGGTCTGCTCTGATTTGAAATAAAGATTCTGACACTCTTTTGTCAGATTTTTCTACCAAGATGAACATCTTCCTGGGGGTATTGCACTTTTATTAGCTGGTGGTATTATAGCTACTTCCAAAGTTGATTAAACAGACACAGCCAAGGAAGGGAGGATGGCTCCATCTGTCCATTAATGATGCTGGCAGCCCTGAGCAAGAGATCCAGGCATGGGGCAATCTGTCACATCCCAGTTATGAATGTCCTGTGGTGCTTTTAACGGGAACCAAGGTGCTGCACTAGGCAGCTGTCCCCTAAGAATAAGACTCCTTGATCTGAGGCAACTAGAATTAAACCACTTACTTCTCCAGAAAAAAAGAACTGGACTCCATGATATGGTCTACCTCCTTTCCCATTGTTCACACACTAGTTTTTTTTTTTTTTTTTTTTTT
>NW_020174051.1:506990-567288 GCF_003031525.2 Neophocaena asiaeorientalis asiaeorientalis | reverse complement strand
AACCCACGTCCCCTTCATCGGCAGGCGGACTCTCAACCACTGTGCCACCAGGGAAGCCCCACACTAGTTTTTTAAAAAGGGAAACTTGAGTTCCCTGAAAGGAAGCTGATCCTAATGTTTGGCAAAGCACTATGTTTAAAGAAAAACCCACAAAACTCAGAGCTGTGAATGAATGACACAAATGTCCTCATAAAACTGCAGCCCATGTGAAATATGGCTGATCCAACACATTAGGAATTAGCGAGTCTTCCCACAAGGCCCAGCTTGCTTTAAGGCTAAAAATGGAATGAGAAACACCAACTCATATCATCTAATCTGATCAAGGGCAGAGTCTTTGGGCTATTCTCTCAGCATTCAAGGAATGTGCTATTATTCCCCTGATAGCACACAAACTCTCCATGAGTCCCAGAGTCCCAGTGGAGATGTAAGTGTTTTGCCTCTGGTGAAAATGAACTTCCATGGAAAATGTGACACAAACACTACCTTTTGGGTCTCAAATGAATCAGATTTTATGCCAGAAAGACTTTTCTCATTAAAACTGTACTTTGGGGAAGTGGTTCTCAAAGGGCTTGTGGGGCTTCCTGATGGTCCTCCAGGGCAGCAGTGGTCCAGGAGTCCCCAACTCCTGGGCCACGGACCGGTACTGGGCCACAGCCTGGTAGGAACCGGGCTGCACAGCAGGAGGTCAGTGGCAGGGCAGTGAGCGAAGCTTCATCTGCCGCTCCCCCATCCCTGGCACTACCGCCTGAAACGCCCTCCCCACCCACCCCGGTCCGTGGAAAAATTGTCTTCCATGAAACCGGTCCCCGGTGTCAAAAAGGTTGGGGACTGCTGCCCTAGGGCCTGACTGCTCCCCCAACCCCTACCCCGTGACCTGTTCTGTTTTCCTCAGGTTTAAAAAGGGGGAAAATATAGAGCAGTGGGAAGAGTATGGTCTGGGGAGTCAGATCTGTGATTAAATTTTAAGCCTGCTGCTTCCTCACTGTGTGATATTGGACACATTCACTAATTCCTCTGAGCATCTTAGAGGGTTGATGTGAGCCAATATAGGTAACGTACCTAAGAAAACACAAAGGATCAGATTGTTAAAGCATACTCATAAGAATAGATCTTACCCAGTGTCAAGCTTTACTAATAACATCAGTGAAACAGGTCATTGCAAGGTTCAGGTAAAGCAATGAGTGGTCTGAGACTAATGCAGCCGCCCAGGCCCTTTTATGCCACATCAAGATATTCTCTTGCCCAGATGAACATAGAAAACCTTTAAGCCATATATATGGCCACATCACCTACATGGAAAAGAGTCATTGGGAAGTACCTTCATATTTATATTCAGGTAGTTACCTAATATACTTTACTTTTTCCCAGAAATCATGCTCAACGTATCCATAGGTTCTAGATTTGTAACAACTGAGCAACCCAGGCAGATCAGGTATCTCCTTATAAAAGCATTTCATAGATAAGGATCCTGCAACTAGCAAATATCATTAGTATGCTTCGTTGGACGTCTATCATTAGCATGCTTACATGAAGATCTGACTGAGTTACTTTCCTTCTGTCTTTCCCATGGGCTTCCCCCACCCCCGGAAAGAGGGAGGATGGATTGTAGGCCCATTGTTAAACACTTCCTGCCTAGAACCTAACCCCGACTGGAACCTGACAGACAGTAGCTTTTATCACATTATGAAGAATAACAACCACAATATGACAGTGCTTACTGTACTTCTATTTCTTCCCGACTTTCCAGGTCTCGCCTAACTCAGCCTCTCTCTTTCATCTAGGCCTCACCTGTCCAGTTGTGTGCAATTCTCACCTCAGCCTTTTCTCCCCTTATTCCATTCTACTGGCTCTACCCATCTCTCAAGGACAGTCAAGAGCCCCTTCCTCCTGAAAACATCCATGTCTACTTCTGCCCTCTGATCTCACCCTTTCTACCATCTCTAATCCATGATCTAACACTGAGTTTAGAGTGTCTTACATCATTCTGTTTCTTACTTTTGTATGTATGACAGTTTTCTTTCTCTGAATAGGTTATAAATCCTAGGAGAGCTGAGAACTCTACCTTGCTTTGAGTCACTTATACCAGGAAACATTGCTTGATCCACCTCCCCGACAGACGTGGTCCCACGTTATTGACCCCATCAACACCCCACTTCCCATACTGTGAGGTTATCATAATTTCTTGTAATTCCAGATTTAACTGTTGTTTCTCTTTAAGGGCAACAAGCTCCTGGAAGACAGGGTCATGTCTCTTTTGCTCACTCTTATAAACCTAGTGCTGGATACAGCACCTGGCAAGGAGTAGGTAATTAATAAATATTTGTTGAAGAACCTGGTTTTCTAGTGGTAAAACTAGGTGGAGCAAGGAGGTCCATTAATGTACACAGTGAACATATTGAGCACCTACTCTGGATACTCAGGGTGCAGAGATGAATAAGACATGATTTCAGTCATCTAATGTCTGGCCTGAGAAAGTTTGAGTCAACTTCTTTACCACCACTATCTGGGTCTATAGATATGTAAAAAAATGTTAAGCAGATAAAGTCAAAACCAAATCCCATTAGTTAAGCCCAATGAGTTAATGGGAAGAAAGTAGAAAAAATAGGGGAATGTAGCTCTAGAGGGGTGTGGGTGCTCTCAGGAAGACTTCCTGCTCCCACTGCCTCTTCTTCCTCCCCAATGGCCATCGTACAAGTTTTACCACTGGCCTCAATTCATGTGAAATCCTTACAGCAATCCTTAAATTGAGCTTTAACTTAGTAAATAGACAGTTGTGTAGGTATACGCTAGGGCACCTTTCTGGATACCTTTTTTTTTTAGAATGACACAATCTGAATAGCATTCCGACTTGTTTATAGCAGATTTGGGCCACCAACGTAAAGCTACGTGCTAATTAACTATATTGTTCAAACCAGATAATGATATATACTTCATCTTGTCCATCTTAATATCACCCTATGTAGTAAAAGACATCATCTTATCGTTGCTTTTCCTAAATCAACAACTTTCATAGGTTTGGTACAGGGTCAGTCCATTCCTTAGTCTTCTGAGAAATAAGGGAATCAATGAGTTTGGTATTTATTAGTTGTATCTTATGAAAGCTAAAGAGAAACTCTAGTGGACCAATCTCTCAACTCCTCCTGGGAAGAGGGGTTGGGATTATGGAATGGTGGCAGATGGATTCATATACGATATTTTCTCAAGTATGTAAGGTGATTCCCTCCCTCCCTCCCTCTTTTCCTTCCATCCATTCTGAGACAAGTGATTACACAGTGCTGCTCAATATGAGAAAGTTCCTTCCACTCAGGCTTTCACCTTCCGAAGCTGCTTCTTGGTGCCCAAGCTAAAGCCATCTGCAGTCTACACCAACATCCCTAGCTGCCTTTGGCCGTATATTAAAAAGACTGATTCTTTCACAAGCAATCAGCTGGCTGCTGCTTTTTCCCCATTACATTTGCCCTCCCACTAAGGAGCTTCTCTTCTTCTTCCCTCCTGGAAGGTGAGCTCCATATCCCTTGGTACTCTCTTCAAAGCCTTTTTCCATGTTCCGTCCTCCTCTTCCACAATGTGTTAGTAATTATCTCTCTGCTCTCCCACTAAACTGGAGCTCTTTGAAGGCAGGATCTGTGTCTCATTTGCCTTAGCATATCCAGTGCCTTCAAAAGGCCTGGCACATGGTGAGTGTTGAGTAAATGTTTGGATTTAATGAATACATTGAATCAACGTTGAATCAGAGAACAAATACTTAGCATCTGGGAGACACAAAAAGAAGTAGGTTTATGATTCATATTCGAGCACTTCATCCATCTGTGACAGAGGAATAAATGGCAAGGGATCCTATAGGCTACAACACCCTTCTGGGTGAAGCCAGGGTCGGTGGAGAGGCAGTAGCAAGAAAGAACAATAGAAATTTGATCTGTGTCTTTTGTAGTCTCTGGAGACAGCTGGACAACACTGATTTAAAGAGAAATTTGAGGGGAAAAAAAAAAAACAGACAAAAGAACCCCTTCAACTGGTTTCAATTTAGCCAATGTAACCCCCTTCCCATTTATCAGGACTCAGCACTTTTTTTTTGTTTTTCTCTTTCCACACCACTTAGAACTCTGACCAATGATCTCAGATGGTTCTTTTTTCCCACATAGATTTTAGTACCATCTCTAATGCATTCATTTGGATTAAAAATAAAGACAAAAAGAATTACAGTTGCTTAAGAGGCCTCTTCTGTCCCCTCCCCGATCTGTCCATAGGAGGTCCGAAGCCCAGAAGTCTACTTGGAGGGCCCTGGTGGAGGCGTCCTGAAGAATGTAAACAGCATTATGAAACCAGAAACTCAGAGTTTTGGTGAGAGAATGGAGTTTTGGGAGGTCCCTCTCCCTGATGTGTCCATGAGTCGGAGTTAGCTATGCTTCTAAGAGACGGAACAGCCATTAGTCAAGGCCAACTTGAAGGAAAATATGTCTTGTACTGTAAGCTCAACCCCACAATTCCTAAAATGGACCAGTCTGGCCTGCTTCCAGACTGCACAACCTAAACTAAAGAGAGAGTGGAACAAATGCAATTATCATATTTTATTAGTGCCCCCCTGTGCACTGTCCTGGTCTCAGGCACCTGGCCATCGAAGACATTCCCTTAGCTCAGCCTCAGGATGCAGACATTTGCCTGATGGATAAGTAGTTGGCAAAAGCACATTAAGTTCCCCAGAGGAAAGATGCAGTCATATTATTTGACCCAAATCATTATGACTTATATACATTAATAGGATTGGAAGATTTCAGGGAGTGTGGTTTGCTTTCTTTCTGACATCCTCAATTTCTCATCGGAAGCTTAACATGGATTTGCAACTGTTTGGTACAGGATTTCTAGAATTCTCTTTCTCTCCTAGAAAGGTGGGTATTTTATTAGAAGCAATAGTAATAGCAATAGCTACCCTTAATGACTCTCCACCTTGTGTCAGGTGCCACAGCAAAGCCCTTTATATGAGTTACTTCTGTATTAGTTTGCTAGGGCTTCCATAACAAAATCTACAGCCTGTGGGGCTTAAATAACAGAAATTAATTTTCTCACAGTTCTGGAAGCTAGAAGTCCAAGATCAAGCTGCCAGAAAATTTAGTTTCTGGTGAGGCCTCTCTTCCTGGCTTGCAGATGGTACTTTCTCACTGTGTCCTCACATGCCTTTTCTTCTGTGCACACAAGGAGAGACAAAGAAAGATCCCTGGTGTCTCTTCCTCTTCTTATAAGGACATTAGTCCTATTGAATTAAGGCCTCACCCTATGACCTCATTTTAATCTGATTACCTCCTTATAGGGCCTAACTCCAAATACAGTCACACCAGGGCTTAGAGCTTCAACATATGAATTTTGGCGGAACACAATTCAGTTCATAACAACCTCACTGAGTCCTCTCCACAAGCTTGGGAAGTCAGGGGCATTCTCTACCTTCTATTGCTAAATAAATTGAGGGTTAAGTAATTTGCCCAAAGTCTCACTGCCAATAAGTAACTTGTTGGTGTTGGTGTTGCTTGTTTTTATAGAAGGAGAAGTGGAAATACACAGAGCTCATTGGTATGAATGTAGGGTTGCTAGTAGAAAAGTCAGAAAGGAACTGGCAGGTGGAAGCAAGAGCAAAGCACTGAATTCACTGGGATAGAGCCTTTCGCTTCAAGGCTCTGTAAGAGCAAGAAGCTAGGCCATAGGAAAGGCCAGACATGGCCTCCAGTGCTGCAGAAACTGAAGAAGGGATTAAGAATTTGGCGTCCAGCAGATCACCGCCTGAAAGGAGAATGTAAAGTGTGTGAAAAGCCTGGTGGTTCAACTGCATGAACATGAAGACCAGGAGAGTCTCGACTGGGGTCGGTTCCAAAATACTGCTTTCCCTTGCATTCATAGGGGTTTCATAGGCCCAGGTATACACAGCACAAGGAGAAAATATATTTTAAAATGAAATATTTCTTTCTGGGAAAAAAAGAAAGATGAGTTTAGTGAGACGAGTCACTGGTCATTGTGCTGAGCTCCGAATACTAAGACAAGAAGATGTGGTCACTATCTTCCGGGTGCTCACAGTCTCGGCAGCGGTGAAGGGAGTCTTCCTTTCCGGGCCCCCTGATCTGGATACAACTGGGAAGTAGGAAATTGTCCCTTTGGGCTCCTTCCTTCTCTGAGTCACACTTTTGGGTCCCCCATTGGTGCCACTCTCCTCAGAGGTCACCTTTTCCATGTCTACCTCCAATCTGGCAGCTGGCACCCCAGATTATCCAGGGTCTTCGCTGGTGATGACTCACCCCATCAGAAATTTCTTGATATTTCTTCCACTAAAACCTCTTTGATCCAAGTCCCTTTCCCTTGAGGCAAGTCTGGCTAGGAAAGGAAAGGTCATAGCTCATTTGTTCCTTCTCTTGGGTAACATCCTGACATTTTATTGGTGGCCTCTGGAGAGTGGCACCAATATCAGGCACCACAGCAGGCAGTATGGTGGGAATTTTTTGAGGGTAGTTGAGTCTGTCAATGGACATCAAACCCACGGTGGATGAGACATCATTCATCCTGGGCTTTTCACAAATAAGGCTATTCCTGCTACTACACAGAACTGGGCTAAAGGGTGTGTACCAGCCCCTGTCAGTGCTTCACTCCTATCTCCCAGACTTCATATTCCAGAATGAAGAAGGCTATGCTGCTTCTGGTTGTCTGCCAAGGACGTGCCTGGGAGTAACCCTCAACCAATGACTCTCCAGGGATGGGGTATAAATAACTCAGCTCCCTCATCCCTTGGGTGGGATCATTTTGAGCCATATGTTTTACACTATGACCTCACGTTTCCCTGTGGAGTTTCAGTTACTCGCAGTAGAAAATGAATAATAATATACCTATTATTGGCTGCTTCCCCTTCCCTTCTTCACTGCCAAATGGCAAATGGTGTTTCCTGTGTTTCACAAATCAACTACTCGCACTGAAACCCTTTTCTCAGTGTCATCTTCCGGAGGGAAGCAAACTGAGAAAGGGTGGCCGTCAGAGAAATGGACAGAGGCGTGCAGCAGGACAGTGTACAGGCCAGGCTCTCTCATCATGCTGTGTCATTGGCAGCCCCCTGTGGGGAGCCTTACCAGCACCCCTGCTCTTCCCTCCTCTGCATGGCCATGAGAAGAGGGTGGGGAGCCCACGTCAGAGCTGGTCTCACTGCGGAGATGTTTGGAAAGGGCAGCCCCAGCTGATGGTGTTTCCTAACTTCTCTGAGTGGAAACTTAATTGGGACTAATTCAGCCAGGGCAAGTGCAGGGCTCTGGGAATAAATCTTTCAATAGGATGCATGGGACTTGGTGTCAGAAATGTCTTGTTTGGATTCTAGGTCTACCACCTATGAGCTATCTGGCTGCTTAACGTCTCTATACCCTATTGTCCACATCTATAAAATGGGATGATAATTGCTGCCTCAAAGAATTGTTCCAAGGATGACAATAATAGCCAATAGGATTCCCAGAGGCTTACATGAAGTTAATGTAGCTCAAAACAGCCTTATGAGGGTGAGTCATGGGTCACTTACCCAAAATCCTTAGAGCCAGATGAGTTTTGAAATTCAGAATTCAGATTTAATAAAGATAACATGGCACATGTAACATATATTACAGAACCCCCTCAGGGTCTTGGGAAGTCCCCTAGACTCAATCACAATATTTCTGCACAAAACTAGGAAGATTTATGCAAAGTGGGTTAAAGCTCATAAAAAATCTCATTTTGGAATTGCAGATAAAGGACTGTGTCCCAGAGAAGTTAAGCAACTTGTTCAAGATCACACCCCAGGATTTGAGCCCCAAAGACTCTTGCCAGAGCCCCCGCTCTAACCACTACACAGCGCTGCCTCCAGCAATGAAACCCTCTCTCCAGAATGAATGAAGGTAGAGACTTGTATCTGATTCATATGGTAGATGAGAGCTGCTGTTTGTTATTATCAAGAATAAATTTATATAATTTCCCCAGAAACAAAACTGAAAATATGGTCACATTTGAAACATTAATGCTATAAAATACCAGCCTACAAAAAGTAATAGCTACCATTTCTTGAAAATGTGTTGAATAGTTTACATATATTCACCTCATCTAACCCCTGTAAGAGCCCTAAGAGATAGGTTTTATTAGTACCACCCATTTTATACATGAGTTTAAGTAATTTGCCCAAGGTCACCCGTAAATAAGGGGCTGGGCAGGAGATCCAATCTGGGTCTGCTGAAGCCTGCGCCCCTTCCACTATACTGCCCTTCCTCCAAAGGACAGGTGTGTGCTGCTGACCGTCATTGTGCGGTTCGCCCAAGGTCACAGGAGAGCCAGCCCAGAGCACTAACTACCTTGGCCCCGCTACCTCGGAAGGCCTTGCAGTCACTGACTTCTACTTTGGAAAGCTCCACAATTCAGTATCATTTCTTCTTTGCTGCCCACTCTTGCCACTCTGACAAAAGAACAGTACCTGGTGTTCACTAGAAGATGCAAGGGAATTGATTGGAAAGAAAATGTTATTTTATTCCAGTCCTTTCCATAGTGGTGTACCTTTCTATATTTAGATAAGTGCTCTCTGCAGCCAACGAGGCAATAAAAACAAGATAAAAATGTACTAGGCCCATGCCAGGAAACACTAAGAAGCTGTAAGTTCTTATTCTTTGCCCAAAGATGATTATTAAAAAAACAAGAGAGACAGGAATAAAGACACAGACCTACTAGAGAATGGACTTGAGGATATGGGGAGGGGGAAGTGTAAGCTGTGACAAAGCGAGAGAGAGGCATGGACATATATACACTACCAAACGTAAGGTAGATAGCTAGTGGGAAGCAGCCGCATAGCACAGGGAGATCAACTCGTTGCTTTGTGACCGCCTGGAGGGGTGGGATAGGGAGGGTGGGAGGGAGGGAGACGCAAGAGGGAAGAGATATGGGAACATATGTACATGTATAACTGATTCACTTTGTTATACAGCAGAAACTAACACACCATTGTAAAGCAATTATACTCTAATAAAGATGTAAAAAAACAAGAGACAATAAAAATAAGCAATCTCTGCAAACATACAGTGCTTTAAGATCTGGACCATCTCATAGCCTCGGGGCAGTTGAGGAGGGATGAGGATAGCAGGGTCCTCTTCTACCTTTACAGAAATGAGGCCCTAAGGAGGCAAGCTGAGCAGGTCTCAGCCTGAACTACTTGTGAAGTCAGGGAAGAATATCAATAGGGAAGTCATGGGCTGGCTGAAAGGATCCTCCAGTGCACCAGGTATCAGCTGCTACTCCACAGACCAAACTTGAACTCTAATAGTTCAAAAAGGTAAAGATGAATTTGAAAGATGACTGAGGTTCATTCATTCATGATTCTGAGGGCTTGATGGGTAAACAAGGCCCAAGCTTCCTTGCGCCCCTGAGAACCCCTTCTCTGGGCTCCCGCCAGAGGGTTGTAATTCCTCCATTATTCATAGCAACAAATATTTTAATCATTAACTGTGTCCACTACAGTCAGTTATACATGTTTTATCCTTTTTTGTAAATTGCAATTTTGTAAATTGCCCTCTTCGAGGGCAGAGAACAGTCCCTAGTTATTTTATAACCTCCATAGAAGCTAGCATGGCATCTAGTAAATTGAGATTTTTAAATGCACCTCTTGTTCGAGCCTTTTTTCAGTCGCATCTTCTACTGGTTTGAGCCAATAAGTAGTTTTCCCTTCCAGTCCTGTGAAGCCTCAAATTTCTGGCCTCTATCTGGTCCCTTTCATTTCTGCTGTCATACAAACCAGTTCTTGCCTGAGCAGCGTATCTCTGTCTTGTGATACTTTGTTAAACGCAGTAAGTGATAAGCTATCTCTCACTTGGAGAAAAAGGCTTGTAAGGCACTTGGCCTGCCTTTGAAATTATCAGTAACAACAGATTTAGCAAATGCTTTGCCATCACTTCCATTGGTCTCCATCTTCCCAGCCTTCACTATCAGTGTCTGTGCCACCCACCATCCAACTGCTGAGTCAATGCAACATATTTTAGGTTTTTCTTACATTCACCCTCACTTCAAAGTGCCCATTTCTAAATTCACTAAGGTAATTAACACAAGCTGCTATAATAAATAAACCCCAGAATTTCAGGGACCCAACACAAAATAAGCTTGTTTCTTCCTTATACAGTCCAAGGCAGGTGTTACTGGGCGACAGACAGCTTTCTTCCAGGTGGTGATTTAAGGACCCCAAGCTCCATCTATCTTGTGGTCCCACCATCTCCTATGGTCCCTTTGTTTTCTGCTTCTAGCCAATGGAAAGGAAAAGAGAGGGGAGAAGGGACACCCTCTTCTAAAATCCTTGCCCCTGGAGTGACACACAGCACTCGCATTCCATTTTCTCCATGCCACATGTCCACACCCAGATGCAAGAACAGCCTGTGAGCTGTTTCTGCCACCAGTGTCTAATAATAATAGCTAGAATATATTATTCATCTTCATTTTACAAATTGTGTACTTTAATTATTTCATAATATATACAACAGCCTAAAAAGTAGGAATTATCATCGCCATTTCAGAAATGAAAAGAACACATAAACATGTGTATCAATCTCTAAACCTCAGTGACTATATATATATAGTGGCAGATCAAGTGGCAGGTCAAGATGTGAACTCAGACTTGTATGACAGTCAAGCCCCTGTCTCTTTGCACGATGTAGCAAGAAATACACAGATCTGCTTTGAGACTGGGGGGTGGAAAGGATTAGGGACAATGACCCAAGCTGGATTTTTAAAAAATAAGTATCTGACAAGCCCAGAGAGGTAGTAAGACTGGAGAATGACGTTCCTGCTTGAAGCAATGATATGTGCAAAGGCAGTGAGGCCTGAATAAGCATGGTATGCCTGTGGAAGACTTATTTTAAAAAGAATTATGATGTTTCGATAGTATTTATCCAAGTGTTTTAGGATTACCAAAATCATGTCCTAAACCTCAGCCATCTTTCTCCGAAACGTCCCTGAGGGAGCTATATACCCAAAGAACAATGGTAAAGGAAAGTAAGTGTCCCATTCTCAGCTAAAGTTGGGCTCTTACTCCAGCACAGAGGCTTTGTAAGCTGGGCTGGAGCACATGAGCAAGTCTGAAGGCTTAGAGATGGAACACCTTTTCTCCCTGTAAGTCCAAACCCAACTTCAGGATTTTACCACACCTCACCTGCCAAAAATGAAGACCGAAAACCAAACAAATGAAAAGGCTTCATGAAGCAAGATAAGAGCAAAAGGTTAGCTGGGCATGTTCTAAGCAGGAAGGCCCTGACTTTTCCCTCATTCAAGTCACATGGAAGCAGAAAGGTGAGCTAAATCTATTGACAGTTTCTGCAGCACAGGTGAAAGAGGTACAGGAGAGCACCAGAGAGAACTCTATCTTTGTTCAGGACCTCTTTGTTTAAATCAAGTGTATGGAGGTATAATTTACATAAAATAACATATACCCATTTGAAGTGTAAGTGTGACGAGTTTCGAAACTATAATCACACATGTAACCACCACAACAATCAAGATATAATCATTCCCATCATCCCTTCTGAAAATTCCTTCATGCTCTTTTGTATTACATGCCCCCCACCGCAAGCACCATGCAACCACTGGTCTGTTTTCTGTCCCTATAAATTAGATTTGCCTCTTCTAGAGTTTTACATAAATTGAATTATACAGTATGAACTCTTTGGGCCCCGACTTCTCTTGTTCAACACAATGTTTTATGAATAATATATACATATATAAAAGTAGCTTGTTCCTTTTTATTGCTCAGTATCCAGTCACCTACTGATGGACATTTAAGCTGTTTCTAGTTTGGGCTATTATGAGTAAAGCTGCTGTGAACACACGAGTATAAGTCTTTTTGTGGACATTGTGCACAATCTTTTAATGGACAGTCCATGATTTGTTTTTTGTTTTTTTACGGTACGCAGGCCTCTCACCGTTGTGGTCTCTCCCGTTGCGGAGCACAGGCTCCAGACGCGCAGGCTCAGCGGCCATGGCTCACGGGCCCAGCCGCTCCGCGGCATGTGGGATCTTCCCGGACCGGGGCACGAACCCGTGTCCCCTGCATCGGCAGGCGGACTCTCAACCACTGCGCCACCAGGGAAGCCAAGTCCATGGTCTTTTAATGCACCTACTGGCAAACACAGTCCAGTGTCCTAGAATCTTGTCAATCTGTAGCAACTCTGCCCCATAGGATAGGAAAGAAGGAAGAGGAATAAGGAGCACGATAAGAGAAGCATTGTTTCTCTTCTGTAAACCTAAGGCATATAGCTCCATAATATCCATGGGTAATGCATATTATGTCCATTTTATCCCATGTATTTCTCTCCTATTTTCCCTCACTAGTTTTCTTCTTGTATTTTCTCTTACCTCATTCTTCATTCAATTTAAAATATATATATATTTAGCCTTGAGCACTGGAAAGAGTGTTTTTTCATCATGAGACCTAATACCTTCATGAATGACTTTGATGTTTCATCCTGCTATTAAACACAGGATCTACTTTAAATAATCTGTGACCTTATTAGAGGAGTTATCACCAAGACACGGCCAAGTGCATTTTGGCTACTCCTCTCCCACCCCAATTGTGAGGCCGAAATCTGCCAGAGGAATATGCCGTTTTCTGTGTGGTCTGCTGTTTCAGGTCCCTAAAAGACTGAAGGGCCTCATTACCTCACATAGTTCTGTCCAGTTTCCAGAAATCAGATTAATCAACAAATAGGGTCTGACCCATTATATTTTTTCTTAGAGAATCAAAACAAAAAAGCAACCCACACAAAATTGGTGGTTACAGTAGGAAACATAAGTAGAAAAACACAATTAAGCGTGATACATAAAGACACAAAAGAGGTGTTCAGACTAATGTCAAATGCTGGTGGACTATGGGCTAGTTGGAGCGTGAAGACATGTTTTATTTGGTTTTGGGGTTTTAAATAAAATTTATCCGACATTTAAATGTGTGAAAACTTCACACAAAAAACTCACACACACAAAAATAAGAATATCTGGCAACTAGGTCCATGTTGCCACTTCACAAAAATCTCCAGGAGCTGAGAGGCGACTGCTCCCTTTGGCCAAGTGTGTCACGCTCTCTCTGCACTTGCTTCACTCCTGCATGTTGTCTACCTTGTAGGTACTTTGGTTTGCAACTCTGGCATCAAAGCATCACATCTAGTAATGAAAAGAAGTGGCTGGACACACTTCACTGACAGGAAACGTACCGTCAGAGGTGGAGACAACATACGAGGTGAACAAGCACACTCCAGGACAGGAATTCTTAACTTCTAATATCTTATCCAGACGCTTTCCTTCTCCGTTTCCCCCTCAATGGGAGGCTGAGGGGTTCCTGCCTCTCTCTAAGATGACCACTTAGTGTGGCTCCTGTGGCATCCCTCTTGCTCCCAAGGGACCCGGTCAATGGGCCAGGAAAGCAGGCCCCCCAGGCCTATCCTGAGGGGCTCTGCTCCTTCCTCCTCAGCTTATTCTGCCTCCACCGTAAGCAAGTGAGAAGACTGGAACTTTCTACAGTGTTTCACAGGGGTGTTATATAGAAGGAAGAAGCGTTGTGATGGTTCTACTTGAAGTTAGTTTTCTCTGCTAAGCCCAAGATCCACCCTGCAACTGTCCACAGTTATCTCCACCTCTGTCCTCCACAATTACCTCAATCAAAACTTTTCCAAGTCTACATTTGTAATCTTCCCTTGCCATCCTCCCAGAACAAAATATGTTCTGTGTCCAGTATTTCCTTTTTTTATCCTCTCAATCACCTAAGCCATAAACCTTGGAATCATTCTAGGCTTCTCTGTTTTCTGAACACCTACTTTTCCACATCCAAGAACAACCCACCTCCTTGCTATCTGTATGACCAGGCCACCCAAGACGGCTGTTCTCTTGCTCTCTGTACATCCCCTGATTGACCCGTCCTACACCCTACTCACCTGACTGACCTTCCCTCTAAATCATAGAGCCTAATCAGTAAATGCCTATGTACTTGCCCCTGGCCCCAGCCAGCTCTAATCTTTAGATCAGAACTATCTCCACTATGATAGTTTGTCAAAGGAGTGGTGAGGGGCACGCCCACCTGCTGGTTTCCCTGGCAACCGATGAGCCAAACTCAATTCCCCCTATAACTGGTAACTTCCCCTTCCCACCAGGAGCAGAGGCTGCTGTGAGGTCCTGCCTGCTTCTGCTGCCACAGTTGGGGAGGGGGAGGTGTCACTCCAGGACCTTGCTTCAGATATGTAAGCTCCCCCTAGCCATTAAACCACTGATGTCTCCGTTTTATATTGAATATACACATGTTGAAATAAAAATATTTTGCATATATGGGGTTAAAAATATATTATTAAAATTAATTGTACTTGTTTGTACCTCTATTAATGTGGCTTCTAGAAAACTTAAACATACATATGTGGCTTGCATTATGTTCTAGATGTTTTTCTCACCCTTTATGTTTTCCATCTCATACTCTGCTAAACACCAGGCATGCTCAGTGACTAACAAAGCAAGCTATGGTATTTTATAATCTTATACAGCACACTTTAAATGAAAATTAGAATGCCCTTGAACTATCATACCCTATTCCTCCTGTGATGGCTTTAAAATATATGTACAAATCCCTTGACACTCCTCCTTTTAAAAGGTAGACTCTAATTGCCCTCTCCTAGAGTGTGGACTGGACTTAGTGACTAAGTAAATAAGTAGAATAAAGCAGAAATATCAGTGTGTCATAAAAAGTGTTGGAATTTCCTCCTCCTCTCCCCCTCCCCCACCCACCTCTCTTAATGGTGATTCACTCTGAGTGAAGCCAGCTGCCTTATCATTAAGAGATTCAATGAATCAGCCCTATGGGGAGCTCCACATGACAAGGTACTGACACCTCCTGACAACAGCCATGTGAATGAGCCATCTTGGAAGTGGATCCTTCAGCCCCAGTCAAGCCCTCAGATGACTACAGCTCTAGCCAGTGTCTTCACTGTAGCTTCATGAGAAAACATGAGCCAGAATCACCCAGCTAAGCTGCTCTCAAATTTCTGAACCACAGAAACTGTGAGAAAATGTTTGTTGTTTTCAACAGCTGAGTTTTGGGATAATCTGTTACATAGCAATAGATAAATAGTACACCACTCATGCCCTAAATCCCTCCACATTTCCACCCGAGGATAGGAAAAGAAGAGAGAAGAGAAGTTGCTAAGAGCTCAAACTTAGGTTTCACTTACTTAGACATCAAGATTCACTTCAAAACGATCCCCTCTATGAAACTTTTTCTAACAAACCCCAGTCGATTCCCATATGTCTATAAAAATTTTTTTTAATTAGAAATGTTTTCACACATTTTGAATTCAGTGTCTTATCCAAAAACATTTCCTGTTTTAAAATTAACTTTTTAGAAATAAAAATTTTTCTGATAAATACACACAGAAATTTTGGAACAATCTAAAAAGAAGGGAATTTAAATCACCTGACATGTGACCTCACTGAGGAAAACATTACTGATATTTTTAATATCCATTTTGCATATAATTTTACATAATAATATTATCTTGCATATGCAGTTTTTCATCTTCTTTTTCTCATGCAATGACCCTGCCTCTCAGTTCCTTGACCTCCTCATATCAGCTACAGACTCCATGGTCAGGCTCTAGACCAAACCTTTGCCCCTCAAAGTGTGGTCCACAGACCAGCTGCTTCAGCATTGCCTGAAAGCTTGTTGAATATGCAGAAGCTAAGACCCCATCATGCTCTCACCTCAAGACATTTGTACTTGCTGTTTCCTTTGCCTGCAAAGCTAGTCCTTGTATGACTAATCCTTGCAAGACTCATTCCCTCACTGCATTCTGGTCTCTTTTCCAATGTCACCTGCAGAAAAAAGCCATTCCTGACCTCTCTAACTAGAGTTGCATTCCTGTTGCAGTCTACCCTCTCACCCTGCTTTACTTTCTTCATAACATTTATTACCACTTGACATTATTTTAGGTGTATTCACTTGTTTACTTCCTTCCACAAATATTTAGGGAACACCCACTATATGTCAGGCACAGTTCTAAGCTCTGGGGACACAGAGGAAAACAAAATAAAGTCCCTACGTCCCCCACACTAATGTAAGCAGGCTCTACAAATACAGTTTGTTAGTTATTATATCATGTTTCTTTACTTATTCATTCCTTCAAGAAGAGGCCCAATCCCTACCATCAACAGAAGGCTCCATGCCAGGGCCCATGACTTAAACCCACCCTGAACATTCCAGCTTCTATTTTGAGGGAATTTTTCAATGTGTTTTTGTGCTGTGCTGAGCTAAGTTTAACTCAGTTGCTTTCAATCCCAGTGAATTATCCCAGTACAGCTTCCCTGTAGTGGAAATTTCCCTTACTTGATATAAGCCGCCAACTACCTAGCTAGTAGTTGTCTTATTCTTGTGCAGTTTATCTGACTTCAAAGGTTCCCCAAAATGGGACCAAACAATGTTATCACCATCATCATCATCACCAGCAGCAGCAGCAGCAGGGTTAGGCCTGATAAAGTTGACAGGAGCCAAGTTTATCTTTGGTGCCCTCCTGCATCCTCTTCCTACCCTAGTGGGCACCTAGGGCCCATTCCTTGGAGGCCTGGCTCCCAGCGATTTACATGTATTCCCTCCTAAGGTGGCAACTTGCACATCAATGGGAAGTGCTTGGAGACTGCAAAGGAATGGGATATGGATAGCTTACTATGTGCAAGGCTTTGTTTATCCCCGCACAGTCATTTCATCATGCAAGGAAAATACAACCTAGAAGGACATATTTTGTCCGTCATTTTACAGATGAGAAACGGAGGCTCAAAGAGATTACCTACCTCTCCCATGTCACTCTGGATGGTCTGAAGTCAAAGCTCTGCCCTTCAAGCCTCCTGAGCTTCAAAACTTCAAATGAGCACATTTCTCATGGTAGATTATCAAAGCCCATGATTGGAAGAACTTTTTTTTTTTTTTATACAGTGGTGGAGGTGAGAAGAGAGTGATGAAAGTGTTGATGAAAAGGGAAGGTTTATGCAGCAAGATCTTTCAATTACAGGTGGACCAACATTTAAGATAGAATGGATCTCAGACTATCTGCACAAACCCCTTCATTTTACAGAAGTGGAACAGTAAGGCCCAAAGTGGGTGAATGATACTCATTTAAACCTAACTTTAATGATTATGAGTAGGGAATTGCCATTTCTAAGTAGAGTTTCCAAATTTAGCAATGTTTTCATGTCTACATTGCCTCCAAAACTGTTGGATAAGTAAAAATGCACAGGTTTGGCATAGGAAAGAATGTGTAATAAAATATTAAGTGGATATATTTTGTTTAGAAACCTCTGTCTTGATTTCTCAAAACTACTAAGGAAAAGGATCAAAATATAATGTATCTCATAGCATAAGCATGTTTACAAGAGCATATAGCACCTTTCTTGTGGCCCATGGAACATGGGGCTCCCCTTTCTACATGCGGTTGATGGGACAGAAAGGCAGTTTTATCCCTTAGAATGGCAGGGATAGGACTGGGTAAGGAGCAGTCCATTTATAAACTCGAATGTGATCAAAGAAAACGTTTATTGAGCTCTTACTCTGTGCCAAGTGTTTTTTAGTATTGGTTTTGTTTTGTTTTGTTTTGGCCATGCCTGGTGGCTTGTGGGATCTTAGTTCCCCCACCAGGGATTGAACCTGGGCCCCAGCAGTGAAAGTGTTGAGTCCTAACTGGACTGCCAGGGAATTCCTGTGCCAAGTACTGTATTACCAATAGGTAGGGTACGGTCTGATTGGTAAGATATTATGTACACTAAGGAAATTATGTAGTTCTTGTGAGTATAAATATACATGTTAACAATAATTAACACCTTCTGTTGGCAAATGTAGAAGGATAATATTTTGATGTATTAACTGAAATGTTTTCCCTTCTTAGTAATTCTTGTTACCTGTGAACCTCTTCCCATACAGCCTTTCTTGGCACACTGCGTTGGGGATGGGATTATACTACAGAACAAAAGAGGAAAATTCTTGCCTTTTGAGTTTCAAAACCTGAAATCTTGGCAAAAACAATATGTTTGGAAGAAAAATAGATCTGGAAATGGTCATAGTATTTTCCTACTCCTAAAATAAGATAAAACTAGGAAAAAAAGAAAAAAAAAACTGGTGGCGGGGAGAGGTGAGAGCAAAAGCAGAAGAGCTAGACCCTTGACTGGGTCACTAAGCAGAGGCCTGTACTCCGTTCCCTCTGCCCTGACTCCCTCTGGCTGAGTTCCCACTGCAGAGGAGTCTGCCCTGACTCCCTCTGGCTGAGTTCCCACTGCAGAGGAGTCTGCCCTGACTCCCTCTGGCTGAGTTCCCACTGCAGAGGAGTCTGCCCTGACTCCCTCTGGCTGAGTTCCCACTGCAGAGGAGAAACAGTAGACACTCCAGGGGAAATCCTCTCGTCCAAGATGAGAATCTGTGGCCAGCAGCCGTCCCCCAGCCACCCGCTGCTGCCTGCAGGCTCAGGTGGAACCTCACAGACCCCAGACCCTTATGGTCGTTCACCTAGCATTTTACTGAGACAGCAGAGAAGAACGTCTGGCTAGGAAAGCATATCGGGATGGAGAGGACCCGAGATGGCCGAAAAGCTCCCCTCACGTGCCATGGAGTTCAGGGAAAGAACGAAATATTTTCTAAGTGCCCAAGAGTATTGAAAGAGTACTGAAAGATCTTGTGGCCAGAGATCAGGAGGACACAGCAGTGACTTAGGTGGAACAGAAGCACTGTGGGATGATACTCAAGTCAGCCAATGCCAGCATGGACTGATGGGAATCCCTGGACTGGTGTCTACTCCCAACTTCCTCTCCCTAGCCCATGCTAACACACTCTGAAAGCCCCCTAGATCTACATTAATACCCCAGGTTTGTGATCTCCTTAGATAATTATCCAGCCCCTGAAAAAAGCCCCCAGGTTCCTCACAAACCCAGTCCCATCCGTGCATCCATATTTAACCAGCTTCCTTCAGAAATATTCTAGCAGGATTCAACTAAATCCCCCACGCTACCAGCACAAATACTTCCCCCCATTCCCCCATTCTTAGGAAGTAAAGACCAAACATAGTCTGTGCAACAGCCCTTGGTGCATCAGAAGAGAGAGAAGAGTAAGGTCTACAGTGATCCTGAGTTCCTGCTACATAAAAGATCTCTCTTTGGAGCTCAGCTATTAAATCTAGAACCTGACTATAAAAGTGGGGGAAGTTTCTCTTCCAAACTCTCCTCTCCCCCTCAGCCCCTAGGTCGGCCCTTTTCCCACCTCTGTGTCCCTCTTATAAAGTCCTCTCACTATCTCCCCATTGCAACCTGAAACCCATTCACATATAAGTAAGTGATTCGGAATAGTCTGAGGTTTAACTCCCCCCCGTTCTTTGCTCCCACAGCTAATCAGTTGTTAAATTTACCTCCTTGCTACCTTTCCTCTGCTTTTCATTATCTGGGAGTGCTGTTCTCTGACTATCCCCTCTTCTCAGTCCAGGAACACAGTGGACTTGCACTTCCTCTCTTTCTTGAAGTTCATCACGGCCAGCCATGTGACTCGCTTTGGCCAAAAAAATGTGGGCAGGGATGACATGCTGCTTCTCCTGGAAGTATTCAATTGCTGTATGTGACACTACAGCACTTTCTTCTTCCGACCATTGGAACCAGCAACATTCTAGCTGTTGGAGGTTCTGTTGATCTGATTCCCAGTTTCCAAGTCTATGTACAAGGACTTGTAATGTGAGCAAGAAATAAACATAAGTTTAACTAATTCACTGGTTTTTACTGAATCTGTTGGGAAAGATTACAAGAGGACACAACCCCCCGTTGACCCACAAGCTGGACCAGGGCAATTGGAGGTTTCTCACCCCTCCCCCGCTGTCCTTATAATGTATGCTCTGCCCACAGTTCCCACAGTGGGAGCCATTTTCAAGGATGCAGCCTTGAGATAGTAATGTGTTGTTGAGACCATCTGGACTGAATACATGACTGAATCCAGTTAAGGCCTCTATATAAACTTTTAAGATCCTGGAGGGGGGGTACAGAGATCTACTTATCTTGTGGCTGCCCAAGATAAGCCTGGTATGTAAGTTCCCTTGCTTATTAAAACTGCCACCTACCAATCGAAGTGGCCTGCCTCTTTCTTCAGTCTCTCCTTGCTCTCTCTACAGGAGCCAGTTGCAGATTTTACCTGGGAAATTCCTCAGGTTGTGAACCAGCAGCATCATAATCTTGCCCATCCTAACATACCTGGGCTACTGTTGGGTTTCAGGCTCTCATCACTTCTCATCTGAGCTCTAACACAGGCTACTCAAAGTGTGGTCTGTACACAGGTGTCAATCCACAAGATATCGCTGGTCTGCAATTAGGCAAGTACAGAAATTGAGAATAAACATTTAGAAATTCATATAACAATTCAACTGATTAACTTTATCTGTTGACTCTCTAATAGTAAATATTTGGGCTTGTAGTCCCCCCAAATCTTAGCACTGGGCCTTTCCGTGGGGTCCTGCAAAAATGCTTCTCAAATTAAATTGAATCAAAGCTTCATGATTAAGAAATAGAATTACGGTAGGATTCTAAGCAATGGCAAGCATATCTGTGGGATATTTATGGTGCAAGACCCTTCCTCATTGAGTGTGAAATCATCATTTAAAAGTTCCCTGAGTCTACTCTTTGTACCAGCCAAAATTTAGCTCCAACAAGCAAAGAAACTTTCTGAGCTCTTTCTCATTTAACATTAATTATTGTTTTAGGTTTGCCTACATAACAGCATGGAGATGATCATATTTATTCTTTGGAATAAAACTTATAAATATATTGCCTATGAATATGATTTTCCAAATTACCCACACACAGCTTGACATTTTGATACATTTGTTCAAGAGTCCAAGAGGATAATGTAACTGATCCCTAAATCACTAAAAAACTCCCTCCACGGGCTTCCCTGGTGGCGCAGTGGTTAAGAGTCCGCCTGCCGATGCAGGTCCCAGTCTGGGAAGATCCCACATGTCACGGAGCCGCTGGGCCCGTGAGCCATGGCTGCTGAGCCTGCGCGTCTGGAGCCTGTGCTCCACAGCAGGAGAGGTCGCAGCAGTGAGAGGCCTGCACCGCTAAAAACAAACAAACAAACAAAAACTCCCTCCAGGACTAAGTAGAGCTAATTTTTTTCTTCCCAAAGCCTGTTTGACACACATTAATATATTTCTCTGCACCATACAAGACTCTGAAAAGAACAGGGGGCTAGATGTTAAGAGACCTGGCTCTAGTTCTCATTACCCACTCACTTGCTACTACATGAAGCTGTTGCTTAACCACTTGGTGCCCTAATTTCTCCACCTATTGAATAAGCATAATAAATTAATAATAGCAAGTAAATAACATCAGCTCTGTTGTGAGAATCAAAATAAAGAGTACTGAAGTACTTGGTAGTGAATAAATTGCTTTACAATTATCATTTAGCATTTATATGTAATACTGCCTTGTAACATTCTCAGTTATCTTGTACACATAGATTTTCTCCTTTTAAGCCAGAAAATAAGTCTTTGAGAGGTGCACTGTGTAATATTTCTCTGTATCCTGTCCAACGTTCAGTCCTTTGGGACAAATAATATACGTACAATGATTGTTTGAAAATTGTTTAATTTACCAAAAGTTGTTGAACCCCTTCACCGTTAAGTAAACCGCATAAACTTCAGACTTCATACACTGCATGATGGGTATTCCTCACTCACATTGGCAATAGTGTTTTAGAGTTTTGGCTAGGAGAGTTGTAATTGGCTATCTGAGCTCCTTGAGAGCACAGGTCATATCTCATTCACCTTTGTTACTTCAGCACTTACCACAGTCATCTAAGCACAGAAGAAGCACAGTTAATGTCTGAAGATAAATTAGCATGTTAATAAATTAATGAACTTTAATTAAATACTTCCTTAATAGTACCTCCATTTAGTACTCTGCAATCTAAAAAGCCAATCTGTTTGATTTTAGTTAAATTGATTTTTAATCTTCCAGAATCATCTAAACATTTTAAAAGCAGACCCGTCCAATAAGTCACGTGATTTCCCCACACTCTTCCCTTAGTTAGCCCAAGCAAGTTCTTACTCAAAGATCATTAAGCCGATTAGGCTGCAGGAGGGTCGGTGGTAAGGAATGGGACAGCCCTTGGTCTGAAAGGAGGGAAAATTGTACTGACTGTTCAGAATACGACACTACTCTGCATATGCGAACAGTCAAGGTGAAATACAGCAGATGAATAAAGTGCTTCTGTCTAGAAGAACTATAAACTTTGGCAGGAACCACTGTGCTGCAGCAGTGAAAGGCCTCCTGCTGGGGCTGCAATGGAAAAAGTGACCTCAGAGAGGAATTCAGAACTAAAATGCTCAGAAAGATGAAATATCATGAAGTTTTGGTTAAGTCACTTGGTTCCAGGAATATAAAAGTGTAAAGCTGTTTCAGTTTTTTAAAAAACCGCAGATTACATGAACTTTGTAGATTATTATTCTATTCTAGTTGTAGCTTAGAATTCCAAAGTACCTCCACCCTCATGTTCTGCACAAGAGATCTGTGGTGTTTAGGAACACATTCTCCTAGAGAGGCCCAGGCAAGGAAGCAAAATAAATCAGTCTGAAGTCATTGGACCTAGATCACTCAGCGTCCTACTAAGCCATCCCAGCGCAGAGGGTGCACTCACTAGGGACCCCAAAATACACAGGCAAAGACAGCACTAGAGAGGGATCATTGCATACCCTTTCCCCCATCCTGCTCCCATCTAGAGAGGGGCTTCCCTTTAACGGAAAAGTTTATAGGTATAACAGCAGCAGTTCATGTCTCTCACCACTGGGATTTAGCCAGTTCAATGAGTGTTTCAGAGCTGGGATCTGTTGCTAGGTGATCTGCTCTTGAAATTTTATCTAATATATTGGGCTTTTGCAAGGAAAAAATGAAATGCATCATGGCATATGGATATGAACAAAACCATAATCTAGGAAAAAACACCCACCCACCCTGGCCCCAAACAAGTTTTGATTTTTTTTTTTTTTTTTTGTGGTACGCAGGCCTCTCACTGTTGTGGCCTTTCCCATTGCAGAGCACAGGCTCCGGACGGGCTGCTCCACGGCATGTGGGATCTTCCCAGACCGGGGCACGAACCTATGTCCCCTGCATCAGCAGGCGGATCTCAACCACTGCACCACCAGGGAAGCCCCAAGCTTTGATTTTTAAATATAGATTTATATTTTGAGTAAAGCATGAACCAAGTCACATATTTAATGTCAGTAGACAGCGTAATTTTAGAGTCATGCCAGAAAGAAAAAGGGAGGGGGGTATGAGCACATAAAACTTATTTATATTTTTATTTATGCTATTTCCCACAGATTGAAAATAAACTTTCAAGAGCACCACTTCTCAAGTTAATTCATTCCTGAAGTCTGAAAATTTTGTGCTTATTTAGCAGTGCCCTCTGGTGTCCAAATGGATCATTTTAGTTTGCCTTCAGGCAAAAAGTAAACCATTAAACAAGTCTACAATCAGCATTCATTCATTCACCAAATATTTATTGAGCACTTTGTATATGCCAGTTTGTGGAAGGTGGTGGGATACACAGATGTATAAAAAAAGACATGGTTTGTTATGACTTATATGTGGAATCTAAAAAATAAAATGAACTAGTGAATATAACAAAACAGAAACAGACTCAGAGATACAGAGAACAGAATAGTGGTTACCAGTGGGGAGAGAGAAGGAGGGAGGGGCAAAACAGGGGTAGGGGATTAATAAAATAAATATGTAAAATAAATATGCAACAAGGATACATGTACAGCACAAGGAAATATAGCCATCATGCTGTAATAACTTTAAATGGAGTATAATCTATAAAAATATTGAATCACTATGTTGTACACCTGAAACTACTGATAAAATATAATACTGCAGATCAACTATACTTCAATTAAAAAATTTTTTTAAAGATACAGTTCTTTGTTCTGTTCTTAAGGAGCCCATAGTCTAACAAGAAAGACAAGTGTAAATGCAATTACAAAGTTACTTGATCAGGCAAAAGAAATCACTTTACCTATTTTTCACTAAAATGAGACTGACAGAGCCGGGTCATCTCCATTTCCAAACTGTCCTGGACCATTACTCACACTAGCAGGTATCTGGCTGGCTTTGGACAGAACAACTTCGGTCAAGTACACAGGGAACATTCTGAAAAAGAGTAGACATCCCAGGACATACAGTGAGATTAAGACCTAGCTTTAAAGATTTCTGTAAGAAAGCTCCTTTCACAGTCAAGACACTTCTGGTCTTGTAGTTACATAGGGGCCCACTGGTCACCAGATCTGACACACAAATCTAGCATTCATTAAGCCTTACATTTCTTTCTGAAAATGCAGACTGTTTTTCTAGCACTGTAATGAAAGCCCTCAAAAGGAATCAAATGGCAGAGACGCTAAGAACTGATCATAAACTGTTTTAGGATCCTTAGATCTGCAAATTGCTGACTAGGGTTACAGAAACCCATATTGTGCTGAATTGGTGCATCTTTGGGCCTTCTGGGGAAGCAGAGGGAGTCTGAAGGAGTTGCCAAGACCTTCCATCAAGAAGGAAAGTAAAATTCAAAAAATATCAAAGGAAAGGAGTTCAGGAACTACTATAAATCAAGAATGATGCTTTACACAATTTTGTAATTTTCCTACTTTTGGTCATTTTTCCATTCTTGTAATTGTTGTTTCCCAGCGTAATTAGCCATGACTTGCTCCTAACCAACAGAATATGGCAAAGGTAACAGGATGTACGTGACTACATTACACGATACTAGGAGGTCCATCCTGCTGACTCTCTGTCTTTCACTGGCTTTGAGGAAACAACCAGTTGTGCTGGCAAGGCTCATGTGGCAAAGAGGGTGGCCTCTTACCAACACCCCACTAAGCTGAAGTCCTCAGTACAAGTGCCCACAGAGAACAGAAAGCTGCTATCAACCACATGAGTGAAAAAGCAGGTTTTTCCCCAGTGAAGCCTCAGATGACACTGCAGCCCTGGCCAACACCTTGACTGCAACCTTACAAAGGACCCAAATTTGAGATATTAAATGTGTGCTATTTTAAGTTGCTAAGTTTGTGGTGATATTAGTATGCAACAATAGATAACTAATATAGATCTCAGGACACTTTTTTATTTTAAAACATTTTTATTATAAAAGTAATACAAATAGAGAAAAACTAAAATATTGAAGAAAGACAAAGTCATCCATTTCCTGCCCTGCCATCCTATTATAACCAGTTAGTAATTTATTTTGTCATCTTTTTATTATATACTTGGTGTGTTATTTATAGCCATAGTCATACACATTCATATACTTTTGTATCTTGCTTTTTGTTACTAAATATTTTCTCATGTTTTTCGGTAATTACTAATTTTTAATGGGTACATAACACACCATTCATTAGCTATATATGTTCATTGACTATCTCCCCAGACCAGTGGTTGGCAAACTATGGCCCTGTATTTGCAAATAAGTTTTATTGGAATACAGCCATATCCATTCATTTAGATACTGTCTATGGTTATTTTTGTCCTACAAACAGCAGAGCTGAGAAGTTGTGAGAAAGCCTATATGACCTGAAAAGCCTAAAATATTTCCTTTCTGACCTTTTCCAGAAAAATTTTGCTGACCCTTGCCTTAAACTTTTAAGTCATTTATAATTTGGATTATTATATGCCCCAAAATGTCACTTGAAACATCTTTGTGCATATAATTGTTTATACCTTAGGCAACTTAATTGGGAGGTATTAACAAAAGTGGAAAAACTGGGTTTACTTAAGAAAGATGTTTTTAAGGTTAACACTGTCCCCTACTATCTCTCTTGTAATATTCTAGCTTATGATACAGTACAGGTGGTGGTAATAAGAACAGAAGAAAAAGACCCAGTACTCTTGTAGGTAGCAATTCTCCGGTCCCTATTAATCTAGACATGTAATTTTACACTCTGGATGAGCATATTTTTAGTTTTGATTTAAAGTCAACCAAAGAGGGAAGTGACAGTAATTGCAACATGAAAAAACCAATTGAAAGAATACTTTCTATTGGGGATGATCAGTCTCAACAATGTTCTACCCTTCTGAACACACCCTAGGCATAAACTTGTATACAACTATAATTAAACTGTCTCCAGATGAGAAAGTTCTAGAGCAACTACCCTATATTTCTGAATAAAATAAATTCTTCTATCTGGGAAAGTTTTATTCTTCAAAAAGAAAACTTATGGAATGGGACCAGCTAAGTCAACCCTGACTATCTCTGAGATAAAAGATGAATCAGGCTGATGGGTCTCAATCCAATCTTGTGTGAATAAAGCAAGCATCGGGAAGTATAGGTGTCATCTTCTAAGGGAAATATTCTGCAACATAAAAAAAAAAAAAAAAAAAGATAAGGATGGACCTTTTCCCCAATAGATAATGTAATTTAAAAGCAAAACTAGGAAGATATGTAATGTGATTATGCCAATTATGCCAACAATATATGTAAAGAAATCATATAAAATACATTTACTTATTAAACTGTTCCTGTCAAAATGTCAACCAATTTAACATTTCCTTAAAGAAGTGTTTAAGTGTTCTCAGAACTATTACTATTATAAGCCTTTACATTCCATCCCAGTTACTCATCAAATCATTAAATGCATCATGACTTCATGAAGTACTCTGGGAAACTATGAAATTTTCTGTAGAGTAGGGAAGTCAAATTATTTTTGTGAAAACAGCTAGAAACATGTTACTTTGAACAGAACATAGCCATTTCTGAGGTATGAAAAACAAAGTTATTTTTTTTTTCTTGAATGTTCATATTGCAAAAGAAGTGATGGTTCTGTGAATGGATTGATTCACACTTAAAACCACGTCATAACTTTCCTCTTTTTTCAATGTTTACTGATAGTTGCCCCCAAACTGACCTGAGGATCTGGCAGCATAAATCCATCAGTAAGTTTGTAATAGACTATTGTGGAGTCAGACTCCACTATGGCCAAAGTAAAAGACATCGGCAAATCTGGATCACCTTGCAATTTTCGAGATGCCTTCAAGATCTCCCTTATCCTGAAAATAAAGTCACAACACATTTAGCATTCACAGTCATGCAATTAATAATCAGATCAAATACTGTAAAATCTTGGAGAAGAGGTAGGCAATAACGTTATTTCCATAATGTGGACTCAGGAAATGTATGAAGGCTCAAATATAAACATTTAAAGTTGTCTTCTTATACAGAAAATCTTGCAAATAAGAGCTATCTACTGACTTTCCGTCCTTCTCTTTTGTATTCACCCGTCTCCCCTGATCATCATACCTGAGAGAATCAAAACTGCATTTAGGAACCAACAGAATGGGACACTAACAGTATTTAGGGCATCTAAATTAGCTAAAGATCCTGGTTACTCATTTTTCCAATGTTCCAACTTGGTATCTTACAGTGGAACAATTTGGTATTCAGGTTTGTTTTTTTAAAAATAGAGTATAATAAACATTTCCCCATGTTTCTACTGGTGTTAATAATTACAACCTTTATATGGCTATATAATATTCTATTGCTTCATAATTTATCCAATCATTCCCCTATTGCTGTAAAGTTCTTTCAGGTTTTTTGTGAGGAGGAGGGTGCTAATAAAGATAAGCTGTAATAATCATCTTTCTGCAGGTAGTTGTTTCTTTTTAAATAATTCTGTTGGGTCTTTCCAGGTATCAGAATTATTAGATACGAATATAGATATTTTTGCAGCTCTCAATATGTATTCTGTTACTTAATAAAAGCTAAAAGAAAAATATAGAGAGAAAAAACTTTTTTGTAAAATTATATATCAAACATCAATGCTATAAAGGATCTCAGCTTGCTTGCTGTGGAAAATAATCTACTAAATCCAATATCTAGGTCTTCAAAACACCATTAGCTTTTGTTTACCACAAACTAAAAATCCTTATTACTTACTCAATAAAACCTGTATTCAATAATTTAGTAAAATATAATCTCCAGAGGAGCTTTCTTAAAAAGGCAAATAAAAAATGATCAGTTGTTTTTTCATGAAGGTAACCAATTTTCCAGGAATTAGAAAAAGATTTACTAGCATATTAACATGCTACAACTGAATACATAAATAACTCAACACTATATTCTCTTTAACAAAAGTCTGATTTGTCCCTTTAAATTCTACTCCCAACCCTAAGTAAAAATTCTTGTGATTCTTCACCCATCCTACTAGCTACTGAATCTATAAAGTATCTAAAAAGAAAAGTCTCTGCTTTGAAATATTCTTCCTATAGTAATTATAATGCTTTTTAAAAAACCTGTGGTGGAGACAAGATTTTAAAAGTGATTTAAAACAGCAATAAACTTCTAGAAAAGCTGAAGTTAAATTGTTCTTGCTAAACCGTCATTTAGTCACTACATATGTTACAGAGTGATAACTGGTTTCTTAAAACAGTCACAAAAAGCTGCTTACCTACTATCATTTAAATTTCACAGGTATGTAATCAGATAAGGAGAGAATGAGTTTCTAAGTTTGTTTCCTCATAGTCAAACCATTTCTAAAATAACCTTGAAAGAGTCAATTCAACAATATGGTAGTACTGGATAAATAAAATGTTTACCTGACAAAATCTTAATTCGTTTTCAAGAGTCAGCAAAGCATCATCTTCTCTCTGAAGTCTTCCCTGCCACCTTTCCCCAACCCTACAGAGGCACCTTGTGCAAACCTACATTACTGCAATCACTACCTTGTATTTATATTTACATCTAAGTGTCTGTTTTCCACTGGATTGTACCCATTTTGAGGGTCAAAGCTTTTTTAAAAAATTTGTTAATGCTCAATATGTAGTAGAATACTTGGGTAGAATGAATGCTTTTTTTTCTTATAATATTTATTTATTTACTTCATTTATTTTGTCTGTGCCGGGTCTTAGTTACGGCATGCGGGATCTTTAGTTGCGGCATGTGGACTCTTAGTTGCGGCACGCATGTGAGATCTAGTTCCCCGACCAGGGATCAAACCTGGGGCCCCCTGCATTGGGAGGGCGAAGTCTTACCCACTGGACTACCAGGGAAGTCTCTGAATGAGGCTTTTTGAATGAAGGTTTCCATATGGCTGTAACTAACTCTTCAGGCATATAAACTTTAAAATATTTCTGATAAACATTTTTCTAAAATTTATTATGCAATTCAATTACACTAAATAAAAGTTAAACTTGTCTTGACAGCTCAGGATCATCCTTTTTGGTACTTATTATTGTAGATAACAGTGGTAGATGGTGTACCAAAGAACTCCTTAGAACTTAATTTCTTAAAAGTATCTGGGGCTTCCCTGGTGGCACAGTGGTTGAGAGTCCGCCTGCCGACGCAGGGGACACGCGTTCGTGCCCCGGTCTGGGAAGATCCCACATGCCGCGGAGCGGCTGGGCCTGTGAGCCATGGCCACTGAAAAAAAGTCAAATTGTTTTATCATTTGTCTCTATACCAGGGCCTGGCAAACTATGGTCACCTGTTTTCTATGACTCATGAGCTAAGAATAATCTTTACTACATCTTTAAATGGTACATTTTGAATGGTCATATAAGTACCTACATAATAGCCTTGATTTTGCCACTCTGTCCACAAAGCCCAACATATTTACTATCTAGCCCTTTAAGAAAAGGTTTGCTGACCCCTACTCTACATTATGAAAAAGGTTAAGGGGGGTTCCCTGGTGGCACAGTGGTTAAGAATCCACCTGCCAATGCAGGGGACATGGGTTTGAGCCCTGGTCTGGGAAGATCCCACATGCTGCGGAGCAACTAAGCCCGTGTGCCACAACTACTGAGCCTGTGCTCTAGAGCCCTCGAGCCACAACTACTGAGCCTGCATGCCACAACTACTGAAGCCCGCACGCCTAGGGCCCGTGTTCCGCAACAAGAGAAGCCACCGCAATGAGAAGCCCGCACACCACAACTAAGAGTAGCTCCCACTCGCTGCAACTAGAGAAAGCCTGTGCACAGCAACGAAGACCCAATGCAGCCAAAAATAAAAATAAATCAACAAATTTATTTTTTTTAAAAAAGGTTAAGAATAAAAATGGTAAGATATGATCACCAAGGCAGTGTTCCTTTATTTTCAATATTATTTATTCAAAAGTCAGCACAGGAGGTTTCACTTCTAATGAGGCTATAAAAGATCTCAAAAGACCACCATTCCTATGATAATAAAGAGAAAACACCTGATTTGCTTAACAATATGCCATTCTTCTTTAATGCCATAAAAGAGAGGTAAACACAAAGAAGTTTAAAGGAAATAAATTCCAATGAGCAATGAGACCTTTCAGGGTAGAGACCAAGACACGGCCACTTCCATCCCTGAGGGCAACTGCCAAGTCTGGCCACAGTGGCTGGAGGAGAAAGCCAGTCATACACAAGCAACTTCATTGGGACCAGGAGAAAACAGCACTACTTGTAAAAATGGCACATGAACTGGCATGGTGGAATGGAATCTTAAAAGCCACCAGTCCCTCCAGTTCACCAACTCTCACTCATGGCACTTTTGCTGTATTTAAGCAACAGCATGAGAAGCTGGGGAAGGGGCTGGAAAATGGCAAGTAAGCCCTAATCACTAAGCCCTGCTGAAGAGAGAGGGCTGATCCCATTCTTAAGACATTTGAAACCAAGAAGAGAACTGAGATAACTGAAGCTGCCATTCAGCCATGATTCCTCTTGACTTCTGATTTGATTGACTAAATTAGACACTAACTCTACCTGCCAGATAGAGGAAAGGATGAGCTCTTTGGAGGTGGGGAGTAGAATCAACATCCGTCTTTTTTTCATACACAATGTCCAGCATCCAGTGAAAAACTCTAAGCTATGCGAAGAAGGAAAATATATCTAATAATCAAGAGCAAAAAGTCAATACAAGATGGCTGTCAGAAAACTAAGGCTGTTGAAGAACAGATGTTGGAATTAGTAAAGACTCTAAAATAACTATAATAAATGTTATAGCATTGAGGAAAAAGACAGAGAAGATGAGTGACAAGAGGAAAAATATAAGCAAAAAAACGAAAATTCTAAAGAAAATGAACATTCTAGAATTTAAAATGTATTTTCAAAGTATTGACTAGGCTTAATGGTAGATTAGACACAGCAGAAGAAAGGATTTAGTGAACCTGAAAATAGGTCACAAGAAACTTAACTGAAGTACAAAGAGAAATTTTTTTTTCTTTAAATAAAACATCAGAGGCCTTTGATGCAATATCAGTTTAACATATGTGTAAATAGAATTACAGAGAAAAATAAGGAGAGAATGGTGTGTGTCTTAGTCCGTTCAGGCTGCTATAACAAAATATCACAGACCAGGCAGCTTATAAACAACAGATATTTATTTCTCAGGGTTCTGGAGGCTGGAAAGTCCCAGATCAAGGCACTAGCATGGTCTCATTCTGGTGGAGGTCCTCTTTGTGGCTCATAGCCAGCACCTTCTTACTGTGTCCTCACATGGTAAAAGGGGCAAGGGATCTCTGTAAGGTCTCTCTCTCTCTCTTTTTTTTTAATAAGGCCCATCCGGATAATCCAGGCAAATCTCCCAATCATAAGATCCTTAATCTCATCTGCAAAATCTCTTTTGCCACATAACATATTCACAAATTTCTGGGATTAGGCTGTGGGCACTGTTTCCCAATGCAGGGGCCATGGGTTCAATCCCTGGTCGGGGAACTAAGATCCCGCATGCCACGTGGCAAAAAAAAAAAAAAAATAGTAGACTTAGAAGGGCATTATATGGAATAGTCTTCTATTCCCAAAAGAGTTGGTGTAGAATAGACTTAAATTCTAAAGAAGTCATTTAAGTCTACATCAGACTTCCTAACTGTGAAGTTTGAGAGATCTCACAACCCAGTGCCAACTTAAGTTATAGCTTTAAAAATTTTTTCAAAACTGTGACAATCATTAATTGTCTGGGATGATTTGGTCATATCCCTTTTTTAGAACAAAAGAGATGGGCTTTAAAATTGTGACAAAGTAATGGTACTAACTGCTCATATCACCCTTGAAAATCACTTTCATTCCTTTGGTGACACATTGTTCAAGCATTCTTATAAGCTTTTTTTTTTTTTGACCACACCATGGGACTTGTGGGATCTTACTTCCCCGACCAGGGATCAAACCTGGGTCCACAGCAGTGAAAGCCCAAGTTTTAACCACTGGACCACCAGAGAATTCCTGTTTCTTAATAAGCTTTTAAGTATGGGATTATGTGACTCTTTGTGATGTAATAAACTTTGTTCTGTTATAACATTAGATAATAATGGTTTTATTGTAAAACAGTGTGAAAATTCACCAGATGTATGTATGAATGTATATGTGTATATGTATATATGCATGTGTGTGCATGTGTGTATATATGTGTATGTATATATAATATATATATCTTTTAACTTAATGTACTATCTGCATTGGTTGCTTGAAGACTTATATGTAGTATTCTGATTTGCATTTCATTTTACCTTTTTTCCACCTTAAAGTTTCAGACTCTCTGGCTCAATCAGTAATTCAACATCTAAGATGGATAATGCAGAAGGATCTTTTGGGGCAAGATGTCTTTCTAATAGGACCTCCTGGGCCTCTTCGCCGCTCTATTGCTATGCAGTACCTGGTAAGCAATGAATTCTTGTGGATTCCTAAGGGTCTTAACTATGATAAGCTATTTTGTAAATAAATTAAGAATTTACAAAAATATCAGGATTAGTCATTGCTTTAAAAATGTTGACGTTGAAGGGTGAATAAGTTACTTGGGAAGTAAATGTACATTTGCCTTTCATAGCTTTAGCAAATGTTGTTGTAAGTAGAAAACCCTCCACTTCCAGTAGGAAAGAGATCTATCTAAATTCAGGCAATGAGTAGCAGATAGAATCAGCAACACTTAGATTACAAAACAGAGTGCAGTTTTATACTATTCAGGAAGCATTCTTTTATCTTTGGTCCACATTTTGAAAAGCCAAATAATTCTGACTTTTTGATGTTATGTGGTCTTTAAAGGGAGCCTAAGGATTACAGAATCTCTCTTATGTGTTAACTTGCACTCATTTTTTTTTTTCTTAAATAGATGAAAAAATAAGTTCAGAGAAATTAAATAACTCACTCAAGCTTTATATGTAAATGATGGAGCTAGACTTCAGATCTCACATTGCTTCCCCTTTCTGACATGTTATCCCCTTAAAGGTTTGTAGTTCTCTGAGTATGGTTGTGAAGCGAGTTGAAATATTCAAATCTCGACACAAATTTTAAAAAATTTACAGGACTTTTTTTCTACTACTTTGTCAGCGTTAATAGGCATTGTTCTAATGATTCATGGAAGAACACTATCAGATGAAGTAGATCTGTCCCAAAGATACTTTTTAGGATGAAGAGAAAAAGCTTACTTAAAGTTTCCTTTTGTAACTTGATAATAAATAATTGATTTCTAAGCTATTGAAATGTACTTCGTGTACTCTTCTATTTCGGTGGTGAATTTATCTTGGTACTTTCAAAATCATGTAGGGCAGGAATGATAAAAATAGAATGGGCATATCAGAAACGAACTCCCTCTGGCTCATAAATTTCATATCTTTTATTTGTTCCTAGAACCAGTTTGTGAGGTACAACGTGCCATCGTAGTATTATCCTCACTTTATTAATCTACAAGGCAGAAGTGTCTTGTCTAAGAATGCAGAGTCAGCCACCGAAAATCCCAGGTCTAGAACCTCTTTAGTTTTAAGATGTGCGCTCACTGGCTGGCTCATTTCAAAGGCCACAATATCTCACTTTGATTTTGTTTCTCACAAGACTTTGAAGCTTGTTAGAAATGTGGAATGAGCCAGGCTAGGAGATTATAGGAGTCTTGTTGGCTCAAAAATGCAACTCAAGTTTATAAGTACAAAGCTTGTATCTTAAAAAGACAACCACCACCAAACTTTAAATTGTGAATTAGAGCTGAGGCGGCTTTAGGATGTGGAAATACATGGAAGAAAACTTAATAGCCTAAGCTGCCTTCCAAACTCTGCAATGGGTACTGCTGTCATTAGCTATAGGATCCTATGCATAGTAATAGCCAGAGTAGATGACATCTTTAAAGGCAGAAATTTGGGGGCAAGCCTGTTGAACCAATGAGAAATTAAATAGAAATAATTTGATAGTTGCGTTTATTTCGTATTTCACTCATATGAAATGAGTTTTGTAGATAGTTCAAAAATCCTCAACAGACCTCTGCCGCCTCTCCCATCTGCTGCTTCTGGTGCTGTTTGTCAACTTGCTGGTACCAATTCTGTGAAGCAGCAGCTGAGGAGACCTTGGTGCTTGTCTTGGCTGGTGAAGAGTCCCAGGAAACTCAAGACTGAGGATAACATCCTCATTGTGGCAGTTCAGGGTGCTACCGTGGTACAGTTTAACAGTAAGAGGCATACACTACTTTGTCAACCAATGTGAATGACAGGGTTTTTCAGTGTGGGAGATCGTATTCAGACAATCAATTAAACAAGACAGGAAGGCGAAGTCAGAAGGAGGTATCTGCTAAAAGAAAACCTGCTACTTAACTCCAAAATTGTGCTCTCGTGGGCAATTCATTCTTATTTAGAGAAACATCATTTGGTATCACCACATCTTCACCACTATGGTGTATGTTTTCTCTATTTAAAACTTTCCCCTTCTTTCCACATATACTGAAATTTATGGGTGCATGGGACCCAGCACATTTTAAAAAACTAAATGACAATAATAATATATTTTTATCAACATCACAGGGAGACAAGGTGGAGAAAAAAATCCCATTGTGTGGAAATATCCCCTTTCACCATTAATGGCATGCTCATTCAACATTTTTCTTTATACTCGTCCAGTAAATTAATTTGTTCTTCCTGTTGAGTAAAAACATATTGTATGCCTTATTGGATTGGAGCACGTCATTGCTTTTAATTCAACGTTGTAAAACCAAGGATAATGTTAAAAACTTTTTGTACATAGTTGCTACATATATGGCAAAATTAATTTAGGGATAGATTAATTGTTCTAAAAGAAATGGATTCTGGATGGTTTCTCCTTCAAATCAAATGACTTTTTGTGTGTGAAATAATAACCCCCTTACCCCCCTCCTCCTTCTCATCTTACTTCTTCTTTTCCTTCCTGAATAGTTATATATGTGTCTCTCCTGACTATTGATATTTACCTTATTTTCACACTTGTTAAATACCTAACATATTGTATCAATATATAGTTGGTAAACATTGGCTCCTGGAGTAAATTAATTTAAATCACCCTTTAAAAAAAAGATGAACACTACTTACAGAGATGACTATCGTTTGTCTGAAAATCAAATAATAGCCAAATTATTACTCTTGATATTTGAAAAGAACTCTACAGGAGACATTAAGATTTATAAGATCTAATTTTGATTATTATTGCTTAAGTAGTAAGTAATTAAGTCATAAATTATTGTGTACAGTAAAAGTAGAGCTCTGAGGAGAGATATATGCATATTTTGGTTAATGCTGAATTTATTGCATTTTTCTTAAAGCTGAGGCTCAAAAGGCTTTAATCTAGAATTACATTTAAAATTCTCTTCTGTAGAGTGACATTGTCAGATAACTGGCTCCAAAGCATACGTTGGGAACTTGATTTTTATTTTGGGACATGCTCTGCTCTTCAGGAGTTGACCAAACGGGAGGTTGAATACATCGCCTTATCAAGAGACACCACCGAAACTGATCTCAAACAGCGTCGAGAGATCCGCGCAGGCACGGCTTTTTACATCGATCAGGCAAGTGCTTACCACACTCCAACACGTGATTGTTTACTCCTGGTCTTTAAGAAATTGATTTTTGAAGTAGAAAAAGAGTAACTCATGTAATAGTGAAAGATGGATGTACTGTGCTCTCTCAAGACAGATTTAATTTAGGTTTTTGGTTTTCCTGTTCTTGGAAACGCCTTCTTAGTTTAGTACTACATAAGAAGGCAGGGGCTTCCCTGGTGGCTCAGTGGTTGGGAGTCCGCCTGCCGATGCAGGGGACACGGGTTCGTGCCCCGGTCCGGGAAGATCCCACATGCCGCGGAGCGGCTGGGCCCGTGAGCCATGGCTGCTGAGCCTGTGCGTCCGGAGCCTGTGCTCCGCAACGGGAGAGGCCACAGCAGTGAGAGGCCCGCGTACTGCAAAATAAATAAATAAATAAAAAATAAATAAATAAGAAGGCATAGTTGAAATGAGTGGTTCTAAAATGTTAGCTAAAGATCAATATGCTGATTTCTTAATTTTCAGTTGCTTCCTATTAATTGCCTATAGAAATTTGTTTTTTTTTAAAAAAGAATTAAGGCGATTTTAATATAGGAAATTCTCTAGCACATTTATTAATGTATTCTCAATATAAAGGTCAAGTTTATAAAGGTTTATTAAACATACTGAAATTAGATATATACTCCCAGGAACTGCAGCTTTTTGGAGAGAGTACTTAGGTGTAGGTTACCAATTAAAATAATATTTTTTGAAAATTATAATGAAGCTTGTTGTACATTTCTTTAAATATATTGCTTAAAATATTAAATATTGGGCCTCCCTGGTGGCGCAGTGGTTGAGAGTCCGCCTGCCGATGCAGGGGACGCGGGTTTGTGCCCCGGTCCGGGAAGTTCCCACATGCCGCGGAGCAGCTGGGCCCGTGAGCCATGGCCGCTGAGCCTGCGCGTCCGGAGCCTGTGCTCCGCAACAGGAGAGGCCACAACAGTGAGAGGCCCGCGTACCGCCAAAAAAAAAAAAAAAAAAAAAAAAAAAAATTTAAAATATTAAATATTGTTCTTTGTTAGGAATACCGAATAGAAAAAAGGACAGAGGCTTTAAACATTTCATAGAGAAAAGATTTCAAATATTCAATAAATTCATGACAAGATGCTTAATCTTCTTGTTAAAAAAATAAAAATTAAAACACTAATGAGCTGCTGTTTTTCCTTCACCTATCAGATTGGTAAAGATTAAATAATTTGCTAATGTCCATTGTTGATGAGGAAGATGGGATGAGGAATTAGCATTGCTGTTAATGGGAGCGTAGATTGATGCAATTTTGAAAGAAAATTTGGTGATTTTCTATCAAAAGAAAAGAAATTAAACATATTTATATCCAGCAGTAATATTTCTAGCAATTTTTCTTTCCAATGTTATTCACACAAAGCGTGTAAAGTTATATATACAAGGATGTTTATTGTAGCATTGTTTGATATCATATAAAACTGCAAGTGAAAATTATAATGATGTACATTTAGGAGACTAATTAAATAAATAATGGTAAACAGAATTCTCTGTCACCATTTAAAAACATGAGATGAATCTATAAGAGGTGATAGGAAAGAAGTCCAGGATATATTAATGGGAAAAAAATGAAGTTGCAAGACAGTATATATAATATGGTCCCATTTGTGATTTAGAAAAAAACAAGAAATGTGTAAATATTTGTGTATACATTGAAAATTTCCAGAAGGAAACACAAGAATCAGTAAACAGAGCTGACCTCTGTGGAGGTATGACTGGGCATTTGGGGTGGGGTGAGGAAAGAACATTCATAGCTCTTTAAATTTGAAGCTTTCCCAGGAGTATACACTGTTACTTATAATTAAAAGAGTGAAATTGTAAGAAGCACTGAGTGAAAGAATTTTTGGAGACCAGAATATTCACATTGTCACATAGATGACTAATTAATTACAAAAGGAAAAATGTACTTAAAGTGATTTGACAATAACTACCTTAAACATTGGTGAGCAAACTTAGCATCATATGGTGGGAAAATCTGAGAAGTTCAGACTTCCAGCAATTAAAAAAGTAATGCTTTGTGGATGAAGCACAGAAGTGTATTTAAAGAAATCCATTTTATTCACATAATGCCAAATGTTCACTTTATTTCTAATTATAAATGGGAAAAAAATGTACTTTTATAATGCTTGCTTCTTTTCGGGACCCAATGAGGATGAAATGAAGGAGATGGGATTTGAGTTGAGATAGTGGGCAGCTGAGGAGAGAGATCAGAACATGAGACCACAGCCTGTGTAGAGGAGAGGGGATAGGAATATATTTAAGTGACGATGAAAGAACTGGTTTTGTCTGGTCGAGCATGGATTTAAAAACATATTTTTTGAGTGGATTTTATACCTAGATGATGGTTGCAATGCAAAGTAAGGAAGAGAAAGGGATTTTTGTACGTTGATTATTTTAAAGACAGCTTAAAACTTTGCCTATTCAGAAATCTCAGAAATGGAGTTATTTCAGGTAACTAAGTTTATTGATTAGCTAAAGATTTATTTCTTGAAGCATAAAATAAATCATTTAGATGAAACTCTGATATTATATTCTCCTTGCCATTCTAAAAAGCATATTTTCAGATGATATCTATTTTACCATTTATAAAATATGTAAAGTGCTATGTAAATGTATGGTAGTATTTTATACTTTCATGTTTTCTTGGTGAATCCTACTTATTATGATAAACATCAGCTGTTTAGGATGCTGTAATGCACTGACACCTTCAGAGCCTGTGATGGAGATATAGGCGTGTTAGTCCTGTCTCTAAGTTGCTTCAGGCTATTTATGAGATTGTATCTGATATTCACATTTTTTCTTCTCTCTTATTTGGCAGTTAATATTCCTTACTGTTTGTTCATAATCGGATCCTATCAGTTCCTTGTTTAAATCCATGCAATCCCATCACACCCAGAATAAAATCCAGACCCTTTAACAAGGGCACCACACTCTACAGGACCCAACCTTGTCAACCTCATCTTCTTTCTTCTTTCCCTTGCTTTCTAGACTCCAGCTACAGTGACCTTCTTGTTCTTTTAAAAATAGACCAAGTGCTTTCCAACCTCAGAGCCTTTGTACCTGATATTTCCTCTGCTTGGAATGACCTTCTCCCAGATCTGTACATTCCTGCCTCCTCGTCATTCAGCTTATAAATTCTCATAACATTCTTTAATCACTGATCACGCCCATGCCCTTTCCACATGAACCCTGCTGTCATATGCATAATGTAATCTTCAGAGCACCTATCACTCTCTAAATTTACCTAATTATTTCTTTGTTTTCATATTGATTGTCTTCCCCACTAGACTGTAACTATTTTGCTTATCTCTGGCACCTAAAAACTGTTTGGAATGTAACTGACACTTACATTTTATGACAGGTTTCTCTTTTGGTTAGTCAACCTTGTTAAAATTTTAAGTAAATTAAGAATAAATAGGCTCTGGATGGGACCAGGGGGCTTTCCAATGGAAAATATATCTGTCCTTTTGACATCTATTTTGAGTCATCAGAATGAATAATTACCATCTGAATTCTAAATATTTGAAGTTACCAATTGATTACCAGCTACTCATGTTTGTTAGAGTGAAAGATCTTTATTTTATTTAGAAATTTCTTTAATATTCTTAACCGTTGACTTTGATGTCTGGGATCAAGGGAAAGGCAGTGTCCACATAACCATCAGGTGAGGTTTCCTAATGTAGGTGGGCCAACCTAGATGAGAAATACCTGTGGCCATCTAGTGGGTGCTAAGGAGAAAAAGTTTGGGGTTTTCAGTGTGGTTGACATTGTATGCACATATGACTGATGTCCAAGTAATTTCTAATTGACATTTCAGCTGGAAACCTTGACAAAACTCCCAAATCCGAATTGGGGGTCATGGCCATAGACTGCTTTTTTTCATGCAGGATTTTGGATAATTGATGATGAAATGAGAGGTTGAACTCAATTACTACTCTTGAAGATCAGAATTAGGTTAATAATTCTGTAGTAGGGAATTTATATTTTCTTTCAAAATAATGTTTATTTCTTCTGATTAATAAAGTCATAAATGCTCATTTTATAGATATATATGTGTGTGTATACACATATAGTATTTATTAATTAATAAATATTTATTGAAATGACTGCTGTGTGTCTAGGTACAGTGAACAGAAGAAACAAATTCCTCCCATCATAGAGCTTATGTTTTAGTGGGGGAAACAAAATAAACATAGTAAAGAAGGATAGTATAATAGAGCAAATGATAAAGAGCATAGGGAAGAATATAAAAATTATTTATCTTCCCCTTCAAGACCAACAGTGTGAATATTTTCTGTATTTCTTTCTATGATGCCTATATTCATATCTATTTAATCAAGTATAGTAATTTTTACAAAAATGGTATACCATGCAGATAAAGTTTTACAGTCTGCTTTTTTTAAAACCTGATATTTTTTTAGGAGCATTTTCCTGTGATATTAGATATTCCTCAAAAATATGACTTTTAGTGTCTGTACAGTATTTCATCAAATAGATGTGACATTATATATTTACTATTCCCATTTTATCTACCTTCCCATGTTGTTGGTCATTCAGGTTCTTTCTAAGTTTTCACTATTATAAATAACTCTTTGGTGAATATCTCTGTACTTAGATCTTGTTATTACCTTGGATGATTTTTTTAGACTTGAATGCTGGAAATATAATCAAAGGGTCTAGACATATTCAAGAGTCTCAATACACATATATCGCCAAATTGCTTTCCAGAAAGGGTGTTCCAACTCATACTCTCATCAGTGTGCACTGAGTGATTGCCTCATGGATTCTTGTCAATATTGAGTATTTCCATACATGTACTTTGCCAAACTGATAGACTTTAATTTGCTTTAAAAAGTACTAACCAGGTTGAATCATTTTTACATTTATTGGCTATTGCTTCTGTAAGATGTCAATGAACTGAGTGGATATAGAAAAGGAGAGAGATACTGATGAAATAAATAAGTTACCATCTGTCAAGAAAATGTTGACATATACCCCATGTTTGTCTATGTAAATATTTACTGTAACTTATCCACTTGTTAATGTGAAGGTAACTTAAATATTTTTTATGCAATTGTTTTGCTAAATAGATTATAGGAACTTTTTGAAAAGAAAAATAGGTTAAAGAACAGAAATATGAAAATTTATATGACATATTATGACACTTATGGAGAAATAAGGAGATTAAGATTTTTTGCTACCATATTAACTTTCATTTGTCTTTGAAGGTAAAATAACCCAAGAAAAGCCTAAATTGTTGATATTCTAACCCTTATAAATCTATTACTCTAATTTTTTTCCTTACCTTACTTGTTGACATTTTTATCATTAATTCTGTTTATTGTCCTGTGAGCCAAAGAGTCTTGTGTCCAAAGAGCCAGAGAGGAAGACTTTTAAGTCATTATACATTGCTTGCATTTCTCAAATATAAGCTGTTACAAATTAGCTAAGCTACAAATAAATTGTGATTAAGTTTTTATGTCTGGCTGACAGGAGACACTCTATATAGTGTTAATTTGGGGAGTAGAAAGCCAGGATGGGGAACTTCAAATGCTTTTTTTCAACTTTTCTAAACCAGTAACTCTTTTCACACTAGAATCTTGTTAATTTGTTTGACACAATAATGTCAAGTTCCTTATTATACAATATACATATTTAATATTACATATAAAATGCACTTTAAACAATTACATAATATTTTAATGTATTCTCTGTTTCGGATAATTTTTTTTTTTGCGGTACGCGGGCCTCTCACTGTTGTGGCCTCTCCCGTTGCGGAGCACAGGCTCCGGACGCACAGGCTCAGCGGCCATGGCTCACGGGCCCAGCCGCTCCGCGGCATGTGGGATCCTCCCGGACCGGGTCACGAACCCGTGTCCCCTGCATTGGCAGGCGGATTCACAACCACTGCGACACCAGGGAAGCCCTCGGATAATTCTTGATTCTCTTTTATTAGTAGAAAAATAAGGATTAACTTTTTTTAATATGCTGCCTAAATGTTACAAGTCACTAAAAGCAACTCTTAATACATTGAATAACAGTGCTATTGATCAGAAGATGAGATTTTTATCTTGTATAAGTGCCGTTTACTTATTTTAGCAAATAGGGAAAAACATTGACTTGTTTTTTGAGAATGATTGAATTCTAGTACCTGCACCAAATCCTTTGCAACCGTATTGTTATAATATGTCCCAGTTGTCACTAGGACAGTTGGAAAAGGTCTCTCTATGTTTACTCTGGCCTCTGTATTAGTCAGAACTCAGGCCGTGGCTCCTTACCATGTTGCCATCTTGCTCAGGCCAACTCTTATCTACTCGTATGTTAAATGTTTGACAGACTTAGATAATTCATTTAAAAAGGATCAAGGGAGATAAAAAATAACTTTCATTGAGGGGACCTCTGTTGTGCTAGGTGCTTTATATGACTGCATTTAATCCTCAAAACATCCTTAGGATGGAGGTGACTTCCACATCTTATAGGTGAAATAAGAGTCTTTAGGGGGCTATGGTCATACAACTGATAAATAGCAGTGGTAAGATTTGAACCAGGATCTGTCCAGTTCCAAAGTGTAGCTTCTTTCTGTCATATGCTACTTCCTTGAGAGAGCAGTGATGATGATGATGATGACGATGATGATGACAACTACTACAAGGATAATAGTATTTGTAATAATAACAGGCAAGTGGTTTTCTTTTTAAGGTTTACTGTGTGCCAGAGGTTATCTTATTTAATCTTTACCATAACCTATGAGATAAGCACCATTACTAGAAAGAAGTGGAGGCTTAGAGAGGAAAGTGACTTATCTAAGTCACCCATAGCAGGTGATAGAGCAACCAAAAATCAATCTGATCCTATTCTGATATTTCAAAATAAAGAACTTGAAATATAAATTTTTTTCATTTTTCTTTGGCTTCTTCAGTGCTGTTACCCTGTAACCATTTTGAGTATTTGAAGTTCTTTGGAATCTATTTTCATTAGATCATGACTGTATTAATAATAATTTATATTTTAATAGGTTTTACAGCTTTAAATATTTTTCTAGTACTGCATTGATTCATGAATAGTGGCATTGTACAGTACCCCTTGAGGATATTCTCATTTAGTAAACGAGGACACAGACCTCCAGATGAATTGTTTGCCTAAGGTCTTTTATCAAATCAGAAGCAAATCTAGAACAGGGCTTAGACAGTTTATGATTTTAGGTCATGCAGCTGCTTTTATCTTGAACTACTTTGTATCCATGTGTTAGGTGGTTAAAGCTGCTATATGGGGTGCTTTGTCCAGAAGGATCTTTCTGCATTTTTTCTGATTTCTATTTGAGAAATTAGGTCTCTGGAAGTTCTATAGCTTGAAGGGCAGGACATGAGCCTTATGGTTGATCTAATTTCTACATTGAGGAATGATCACCAGTATTCATTCCACATAAAATATATATGCACTGCTCCCTTCTTTCTTTTTAAATTTCACAAGAAAAGTTATACCACAATTATTTTATTTAAAAATCCGTATAGAAAAGTTTTGAAATATGTAGGCTACATCTCTCATGCTGACAGTTAAACTTGTCAGTTCTGTTTTCATATCAAGTGTGGGCATAGATAAGTATTCTTCATAAAAAAATTCTTTCTAAACTTACATAACAGCGTCTTTTAACTGAATGTTTACATTTTCATTCCATAAACACTGAAAGCCTGCTGTGAGCCAGTTTTGCACCAATATGACATAAAAAAACAGGGTTCTCACTCCTTGAAGACCTGAGAATCCTGCTGGGAAGATTAAACAGGTATATGAGAGAACTAGGAAAACTTCAGTGTTGTGTTTCCACACTTTAAGTGTTGAGCAGACAGAGGGCAAAGGGGGCATTAATGCAAGGAGGTTAAGATGCTTGGGCCTCTGTTGGGCCCAAAACTTGTAACCCTTTTTTCTCTCCAGCATCTCCTGTTAAGTCTGAGATTTATAGTCTGGTACAATATGTTGCTGATATATTAAAGTACTTAATGGATTTGCTATTCAGTTGTTTTTAACATCCTTCTTTACAAATATGATCAGACTGCGTTAATAAAGTTTGACAGTACTGATTAAAGTATTTTAATCATTTTATAGACTATTTTAAGAAAGAATCAGGAAGCAAAGAGATCCTAAAATAGTAACGTTTTCTCCTTTTAGCCAATAATTTTGCTTACATTTAAAATTTTAAATTTGCATATGCTCTGGGTATATAACTACATAACCAAAGGGCAAGTTGGGAGGAAAGTTAAAAATCTTGGGTGATCTTTTGCACGTCGATTTTCTTTCATTTTTTTCTAAAAAATTATAGCACTCTTATAAGTTTATAATCCTCTTTTCATATTCTTATCTTTGAATCCAATTGCACTATAAAGCATCCATCCTCACTGCCAATTAAATGTTGTATAAAATAAACAAATAATTTGACATTGAATTAATAAGAAAAACGTTTGGATTTTTTAAAATTAAATTTTATTTTTTTTATTGAAGTAGAGTTGATTTACAGTGCTGTGCCAATCTCTGCTGTACAGCAAAGTGACTCAGTTATACAGATACAGACATTCTTTTTTTATACTCTTTTCCATTATGGTTGATCACAGGATATTGAGTATAGTTTCCTGGGCTATACAGTAGGACTTTTTTATTTATGGGAAGATTTATTTTTTTTTTTTAATTAAAAAAATTATTTAATTTTTGGCTGCATTGGGTCTTTGTTGCTGCACGTGGGCTTTCTCTAGTTGTGGCGAGCAGGGGCTACTCTTTGTTGCAGTGCACAGGCTTCTCATTGCGGTGGCTTCTCTTGTTGCAGAGCATGGGCTCTAGGCATGTAGGCTTCAGTAGTTGCAGCACGCGGGCCCTAGAGTGCGCAGGCTTCAGTAGTTGTGGCTCACAGGCTCTAGAGGGCAGGCTCAGTAGTTGTAGCACACGGGCTTAGTTGCTCCACAGCATGTGGAATGTTCCTGGGTCAAGGATCGAACCGGTGTACCCTGCATTGGCAGGTGGATTCTTAACCACTGTGCCACCAGGGAAGTCCCAGTGGGAGGATTTTTAAAATTATTCTTAATAAGGTTGTGGTAAACCACGTAATCATGTATCTTGCTGCTGAAATAGATGTTATAGATGGCATGATTCAGTCCCTCTTTTCCAGCAGGTAAAATTTCATCACCTTAAGGATAACTGAGGACTAGACATATTGAGATATGGTGCCTGCTCCAATTAGCTCTTTTAGTAAAGAAGCAGGAAGTAATGAAGGCTCCCATTGGAACAGTGGCAGTGAGAATGAAGCGCGTTCATGGATGCATGAGATATTTAGAGGTTACACTTATATTGTTTGAGGAATCAGAAGTAATGAATACCGGACGGCAGGAGAATCAGTGAAACTTTAATTGAAATAGACATTAGGAGGAGGGCCTGGTTTAGGGAAGAAGTCATGAACTCGATTTGATTAAGCATGTTGAGTTTGAACAATCCTTATGGAGATATTTTTAAAAGGTATTTGGAAATGTGAGCATGGAGCTCAGGAGAAAGGCTAGGGTCACACAGTATATTCCTCAAGAATAATGAAATAAAGAAAATGGAAAAGTCTTATCTATTGTTGTTATACTTAACATAGCAGATAACAGAGCACCTGCCATGTAATTAATACTCAATGAATGAATAAGAATATGTGGGTGTAGGTTTGATCTTTGCCAGTGGAATAACCAATGAGAAAAGAGGTGGGGGGAAGGTTAAGAATAAAATCTTGGGAAACACTTGCCTTTTAGAGGACAGGAGGCAGAGGGAGGGCTGGGGAAAGCCAAGGGGAAACCAACCTGGTAAATGTTCGTAGAAGATAAAGCACAAGAGAGGATCAACAGAAGAGGATTGAAGGACAGGAGAACACAAAGATCAAGAAAAAGCTTGATTTTTGGCAGTTTTATTTTTGGTACTTTCAAGTGAGCAATTTCAGTAAAATAAGGGTGATGGATGCTTATTAGAGGCAGTTAGTATGTGGACTATTTTCAAGAGGCTTGAAAATAAAGGAGAGGAAAATGGGAGCATATTAAGAGGTATCAGAAGACTGTAGATTTTCTTAAAGTACAGACATGTATGTAGAAGAAAAGGAATCTGAAAATGCAAATAAGGTATATGGTATAGTCGACGGAAGGTTTTGGAGGAGGTGAGAGGGAATGCCATAAGGTCAGAGTACAGAGAGCTAGTCTTGGAAGGGTAGGAGTGATCGTCAAAGACAAAGTTCCTCCTCCTAATCATTTGAATATGCTCAAGTCTTTGCATCATTAAAAAAAATGACTGCTGCCACACTGTCCCCAGCTCCATCTCCCTTTCTATCAACAGGTCCCTCCCTTCTTCTCTTCATGGCCAGTTATTTTGTAGAATGTTGCTCGATATGGGTTTGTCTGGTGTTTCCTCATGATTTGGTTAAGATCATGCATTTTTTTTTTTTTTTAGCAATAATGTGAAATTGATACATTTCATTGCCGTATGTTAACTGATCACTTGGTTAAGGTGGTATCTACCAGGTTCCTTCACTGCCGTGTTATTTTTTCCCTTTGTCGCTTATAAATATCTTGTTGGGGGAGATTTTCTTGAGTCTTTGCAAGTATCCTGTTTCTCGTCATACTCTTTTTTTTTTTTTTTTTTCCGATACGCGGGCCTCTCACTGTTGTGGCCTCTCCCGTTGCGGAGCACAGGCTCCGGACGCGCAGGCTCAGCGGCCATGGCTCACGGGCCCAGCTGCTCCGTGGCATGTGGGATCTTCCCGGAACGGGGCACGAACCCGTGTCCCCTGCATCAGCAGGCAGACTCTCAACCACTGCACCACCAGGGAAGCCCTTTCATCATACTCTTACCCACTAATTTTACCATCCATTGATGATTGTTGCTTCCAACAGTTATTACTATGGTGTGTGCCAAATCGTGACTTTCTATTTCTATCCCTCATTCAGAGTAGAGGTTCTTAACTTGAGGTCTCTACTGTAGACATATACCTGTGTGCATTTTACTCTGGAGAAGAGGTGCAGCGTTTATTTATCAGGTTTTCAAGAGGTCTTTTTCTATCCATCACTCCTTTTCAACTATATGATCACAGCACCTAACTCCATTAAGGTAGTTGAAAGGAATCCTTTGTGTATTTGACTTCTGCTTCTGATCTCTCTCTGTAGCTTATTCCAGATTCCTCTGGAAAGGTGCAATGCATAATTGACCAAGGTCTCCTGGAGTAAATAAAAGCAGATGCAGTGTCTGTTGTCCTGTGTTGTCAAGATTTTGTCTTTCCTGGCCCACAGTTGGGAAACCACTAAATTTTGATATACATATCTCTAGTTTCATCTCAGAAAACATGTATTTTCATCTCTATGAAATGTTTAAAAATTAAATACAGGGCTTGCCTGGTGGCGCAGTGGTTGAGAGTCTGCCTGCCGATGCAGGGGACACGGGTTCGTGCCCCAGTCCGGGAAGATCCCACATGCCGCGGAGCGGCTGGGCCTGTGAGCCATGGCCGCTGAGCCTGCGTGTCTGGAGCCTGTGCTCCGCAACGGGAGAGGCCACAACAGTGAGAGGCCCGCATACCGCAAAAAAAAAAAAAAAAAAAAAAAGGTAAATACAATATTTAGTCTGTTCTATAACTAAGATTGATAAAAATTTTAGTTTTTTAAATATAATATTGCCACAAGTTGTGATAACTTAGTTTTCTTTCTTTTTTTTTTTAAATTGAGGTACAGCTGAGTTTCTTTTTATTATGAGCTGTGTTTTCTTGGAGTAAATAGATTCTTGTGAAAGAAAGCTTAATTGAGACCTTATTTGAAACATGAATTTTATAAGAAGTAGTTTATGTTTTATTTTTAATGTTCTGGAAGCCATTTCTATAAATTTGTCCTTTTCTCAACTAGCAAAAATGAGATTCTTATTTTTTTTGTCCTTTAGGAGATACTAAGTCACTTCTATCCATGCATTTAAAAAAAATAAAGCTGCTACCACAAGATAGTCAGTTTTGTAGGTTTATTCATGAATTGATCTTATTTTTAAAATAGGATGATCATCTTGAGTCCAATTGTGGTTTTCATAAAAGTTTATTTTTTTATGATAGTACATAGACACTTGAAATGAATTCTGCAATATAGTGCAGAATTCAACAGCTTATTAAAAGGAGGCTTGATTAAGCAATGTCTGTGTTTTTTGCACAGTTGGAAAGTCAATGCTTTGCTATTTGAGAAATTTCTTTGTATATTTAGTCTCTAAAAAAAAATAGAGATAGTCTTTTTCCTCCCTTCAGATATTCAGATTGTTTGGGAGTGAATTACTATAGGGAAAATTAAATTTTAAGCAAAGGGGTCAGTATAAAACAGACAGATTTTTCTAGTAAAGCAGTATGGTATATATAAGCATGGGGGAAATCTCAACCAGTTCACTGTCATAAAAATACCACGTGTGTGGCAACTAATATCAGGAAAAGTATTGGAATGATAAATGCCATACTGTGGTAGACATATATGTTAAGTTAAGGAGCTTGGGCTTAGAAGGGAGGAGATCTGAGACTTAAGGAGGGCCTGAATTAGAGGAGTGGTAGAAGGAATGAGTTCCAGAAATACTAAAGAAGTCCAATCAGCAGGACATGGTGATAAATTGAATGTAGGAGATGAGATAGGAATTGAGGACCTGGCATGGGTGTATGGTGCTCCCACCTTAAACAGAAAGATAAGAGAAAGAGAAGGTTTGGGGGGAAATCTGATGTGTTCAGTGTTGTACAAGAGAGCCTGAGGTGCTTCTAGAGTCTTGTTGGAGACATCCATGTGACAGGACTATGTGGTGGGGCTTGCGGGGAGCCTGAGGTTGAGTTGTTAGCATAACAGTGGTGGTTGCAACTATGTGATTAAGTATGATTACTCAGGCCAGACCTTACAGAATAAGAAGAGTTTGGGGTTAAAGATGTAGTTCTGGCACCACCTATATGGAATGGGCAAGCAGAAAAGAAAGTTTTTTTTTAAGAGAATACAGTGCCATAAAGACCAAAAAATGAGACTTCTAAGGAGAGAGTGATAACATAAATTTAATAGCATTAATCCTAGTCATGTTGTTAAGTACACAGGAGAAATGTCACTGAGGTTTTCTTTTTTTTTTTTTAAATATTTATCTATTTGGCTGCACCAGCTCTTAGTTGCAGCACATGGGATCTTCATTGCCACATGCGGGATCTTTTAGTTGCGGCATGCGGGATCTTTAATTGTGGTATGCGTGATCTCTAGTTGCGGCATGCGGGATCTAGTTCCCTGACCAGGGATCGAACCCGGGACCCCTGCATTGGGAGCGTGGAGACTTAGCCACAGGACCACCAGGGAAGTCGCGAGATTTCCTTTTTTTTTTTTTAAAGCAGATTTTCAAGCATTTTGACCAAAAGGTAGATTTTTCTATTTTGTTCAGCATCTATCAGTTAAAGAAAGAGTTTTTTCACATCTTTAGTACTTTTTAAAAAATTATATTTTTCCTGCTTCTTACCATTTGGGGCCTACTTTATTTCCTATTTTTCTCTATTTCTAATTTTCTTAAACTTGGAAGACTTATAGGACTATGGTTATGATCAACCTGCCATAGGCCAATGTAAAACCTGACTCTTTTCTGTTTTGGTAAGTTGTTAATGTTGTCAGCATCGAACATGACGCTAAATCTGAATCCATTTTGATGGTGACTCATTTAAAACATCACAGTCTTTTTTTCCTTTTTTTAAAATTTTTATTGGAGTATAGTTGCTTTACAATGTTGTATTAGTTTCTACTGTACAGCAAAGTGAATCAACTATATGTATACATATATCACCATATCCCCTCCCTCTTGTGTCTCCCTCCCACCCTTCCTATCGCACCCCTCTAGGTGGTCACAAAGCACCGAGCTGATCTCCCTGTGCTATACAGCTGCTTCCCACTAGCTATCTATTTTACGTTTGGTAGTGTATATATGTCAGTGCCACTCTCTCACTTTGTCCTAGCTTACCCTTATCCCTCCCTTTGTCCTCAAGTCCATTCTCTACGTCTGTGTCTTTATTCCTTTCCAGCCCCTAGGTTCTTCATAACCATTTTTTTTTTTAGATTCCATGTATATGTGTTAGCATACGGTATTTGTTTTTCTCTTTCTGACTTATTTCACTCTATATGACAGACTATAGGTCCATCCACCTCATCACTACAAATAACTCAATTTTGTTTCTTTTTATGGCTGAGTAATACTCCATTGTATATATGTGCTACATCTGCTTTATCCATTCGTCTGTTGATGGACACTTAGGTTGCTTCCATGTCCTGGCTATGGTAAATGGAACTGCAGTGAACATTGTGGTACATGACTCTTTTTGAATTATGGTTTTCTCAGGTTATATGCCCAGTAGTGGGATTGCTGGGTCATATGATAGTTCTATTTCTGGTTTTTTAAGGAACCTCCATACTGTTTTCCATACTGGATATATCAATTTACATTCCCACAAACAGGGCAAGAGGGTTCCTATTCCTCCACACCGTCTGCAGCATTTATTGTTTGTAGATTTTTTGATGATGGCCATTCTGACTGTTGTGAGGTGATACCTCATTGTAGTTTTGATTTGCATTTCTCTAATGATTAGTGATGTTGAGCATTCTTTCATGTGTTTGTTGGCAGTCTGTATTATCTTTTTTGGAGAAATGTCTATTAAGGTCTTATGCCCATTTTTGGATTGGGTTGTTTGTTTTATTGATATTGAGCTGCGTTAGCTGCTTGTAAATTTTGGAGACTAATCTTTTGTCAGTTGCTTCATTTGCAAATATTTTCTCCCATTCTGAGGGCTGTCTTTTGGTCTAGTTTATGGTTTCCTTTGCAAAATGCAAAATGTTTTAAGTTTCATTAGGTCCCATTTGTTTATTTTTATTTCGATTTCCCTAGGAGGTGGGTTCAATTTGTTAATATGGTGTATCACATTGGTTGATTTGCGGCTATTGAAGAATCCTTGCATTCCTGGGATTAACCCTACTTCATCATGGTGTATGATCCTTTTAATATGCTGTTGGATTCTGTTTTCTAGTATTCTGTTGAGGATTTTTGCGTCTTTGTTCATCAGTGACATTGGCCTGTAGTTTTCTTTTCTTGTGACATCTTTGTCTGGTTTTGGTATCAGGGTGATGGTGGCCTTGTAGAATGTGTTTGGCAGTGTTCCTCCCTCTGCTATATTTTGGAAGAGTTTGAGCAGGACAGGTGTTAGCTCTTCTCTAAATGATTGGTAGAATTCTCCTGTGAAGCCATCTGGTCCTGGGCTTTTGTTTGTTGGAAGATTTTTAATCACAGTTTCAGTTTCAGTGCTTGTGATTGGTCTGTTTATATTGCCTATTTCTTCCTGGTTCAGTCTCAGATGGTTGTGCTTTTCTAAGAATTGGTCCATTTCTTCCAGGTTGTCCATTTTATTGGCATAGAGTTGCTTGTAGTAATCTCTCATGATCCTTTGTATTTCTGCAGTGTCAGTTGTTACTTCTCCATTTTCATTTCTAATTTTGTTGATGTGAGTCTTGCTTTTTTTCTTGATGAGTCTGACGAATTGTTGTTTATCTTCTCAAAGAACCAGCTTTTAGTTTTATTGATCTTTGCTATCATTTCCTTCATTTCTTTTTCATTTATTTCTGATGTGATCTTTATGATTTCTTTCCTTCTGTTAACTTTCTGTTTTTTTTTTTTTTTTGTTCTTTCTCTAATTGCTTTAGGTGTAAGGTGAGGTTGTTTATTTGAGATTTTTCTTGTGTCGAGCTATGCTTGTATTGCTATAAACTTCCCCCTTAGAACTGCTTTTGCTTCATCCCATAGGTTTTGGGTCATCGTGTTTTCATTGTCATTTGTTTCTAGGTATTTTTTGATTTCCTCTTTGATTTCTTCAGTGATCTCTTGGTTATTTAGTAGCGTATTGTTTAGCCTCCATGTGTTTGTATTTTTTAAAGTTTTTTTCCTGTAACTGAAATTTAGTCTCACAGTGTTGTGGTCGGAAAAGATACTTGATATGATTTCAATTTTCTTAAATTTACCAAGGCTTGATTTGTGACCCAAGATATGGTTTATCCTGGAGAATGTTCCATGAGCACTTGAGAAGAAAGTGTATTCTGTTGTTTTTGGATGGAATATCCTATAAAAATCAATTAAGTCCATTTTATTTAATGTGTCATTTAAACCTTGTGTTTCCTTATTTATTTTCATTTTGGATGATCTGTCCATTGGTGAAAGTGGCGTGTTAAAGTCCCCTGCTAGGATTGTGTTACTGTCGATTTCCCCTTTTATGGCTGTTAGCATTTGTCTTATGAATTGAGCTGCTCCTGTGTTGGGTGTTTAAATATTCACTATTGTTATATCTTCTTCTTGGATTGATCCCTTGATCATTATGTAGTGTCCTCTCTGTCTCTTGTACTTGTCTTTATTTTAAAGTCTATTTTGTCTGATATGAGAATTGCTACTCCAGCTTTCTTTTGATTCCCATTTGTATGGAATATCTTTTTCCATCCCCTCACTTTCAGTCTGTATGTGTCCCTAGGTCTGAAGTGGGTCTGTTGTAGAGCATATACGCAGGTCTTGTTTTTGTATCCATTCAGCCAATCTGTGCCTTTTGGTTGGAGCATTTAATCCATTTACATTTAAGGTAATTATCGATATGTATGTTCCTATTACCATTTTCTTAATTGTTTTGGGTTTGTTATTGTATGTCTTTTCCTTCTCTTGTGTTTCCTGCCTAGAGAAGTTCCTTTAGCATTTGTTGTAAAGCTGGTTTGGTGGTGCTGAAGTCTCTTAGCTTTTGCTTGTCTGGAAAGGTTTTAATTTCTTCATCGAATCTGAATGAGATTCTTGCTGGGTAGAGTAATCTTGGTTGTAGGTTTTTCCCTTTCATCACTTTAAATATGTCCTGCCACTCCCTTCTGGTTTGCAGAGTTTCTGCTGAAAGATCAGCTGTTAACCTTATGGGGTTTCCCCTGTATGTTATTTATTGCTTTTCCCTTGCTGCTTTTAATATTTTTTCATTGTATTTAATTTTTGATAGTTTGATTAACACGTGTCTTGGCATGTTTCTCCTTGGATTTATCCTGTATTGGCCTCTCTGTGCTTCCTCGACTTGATTGACTATTTCCTTTCCCATATTAGGAAAGTTTTCAACTATTATCCCTTCAAATATTTTCTCAGTCCCTTTCTTTTTCTCTTCTTCCTCTGGGACCCCTATAATTCAAATGTTGGTGTGTTTAATGTTTTTTCCAGAGGTTTCTGAGACTCTCCTCAATTCTTTTCATTCTTTTTTCTTTATTCAGCTCTGTGGTAGTTATTTCCAATATTTTCTCCTCCCAGTCCCTTATCTGGTCTTCTGCCTCAGTTATTCTGCTATTGATTCCTTCTAGAGAATTTTTAATTTCATTTGTTGTGCTGTTCATCATTGTTTGTTTGCTCTTTAATTCTTCTAGGTCCTTGTTAAACATTTCTTGTATTTATTTTCTCCATTCTATTTTCATGATTTTAGATCATCTTTACTATCATAACTCTGAATTCTTTTTCAGGTAGACTGCCTATTTCCTCTCCATTTATTTGGTCTGGTGGGTTTTTACTTTGCTCCTTCATCTGCTGCATATTTCTCTGTCTTCTCATTTTGCTTAACTTACTGTGTTTTGGGGTCTCTGTTTCACAGGCTGCAGGTTTGTAGTTCCTGTTGTTTTTGATGTCTGCCCCCAGTGAGTAAGGTTGGTTCAGTGGGTTGTGTAGGCTTCCTGGTGGAGGGGACTAGTGCCTGTGTTCTCGTGGATGAGGCTGGATCTTGTCTTTCTGGTGGGCAGGACCATGTACGGTGGTGTGTTTTGGTGTGTGTGAACTTAGTATGATTTTAGGCATCCTCTCTACTAATGGGTGGGGTTGTGTTCCTGTCTTGCTAGTTGTTTGGCATGTGGTGTCCAGCACTGGAGCTTGCTGGTTATTGAGTGGAGCTGGGTCTTAGCATTGAGACGGAGATCTCTGGGAGAGCTCTCGCCGATTGATATTATGTGTGGCTGGGAGGTCTCTGGTGGTCCAATGTCCTGAACTTGGCTCTCCCAACTCAGCGGCTCAGACCTGACACCAGGCCAGAGTACCAAGACCCTGTAAGCCACGCAGCTTAGAAGAAAAGAGAGAAAAAAAAGCAAGCAAGCAAGAAATAAAATAAACTTATTAAAGTAAAAAAATTTTTTAATTATTAAAACAAAAAAAAGAAGAAATCAACCAAACCAATAAACAAATCCACCAATGATAGCAAGCACTAAAACTAAGATAAACATAGAAATCATAAACTATTCAGTTGCATACAGCAAACCCCAAGTCTACACTTGCTCCCAAAGTCCACTTCCTTAATTTTGGGATGATTCATTGTCTGTTCAGGTATTCCACAGATGCAGGGTACATCAAGTTGATTGTGAAGATTTCATCCTCTGCTCCTGGGTCTGCACTGAGAAATTTCCCTTTCTCTTCTTGTTCGCATAGCTCCTGGGGTTCAGGTTTGGATTTGGCCCTGCTTCTGCGTGTAGGTTGCCCTGTGGTGTCTATTGTTCGCCCAGACAGGAGGGGGTGAAAGGAGCGGCTGATTAGGGGGCTCTGCCTCACTCAAGGACGGGTGCGGAATGCAGGGCCTGCCTGCGGTGGCAGAGCCCGGCATGACCTTGCAACAGCCTGAAGCGTGCTGTGTGTTCTCTCTGGGTACTTGTCGCTGGATCACGGGACCCTGGCAGTGGCAGATTGCACATACTCCTGGGAGGGGAGGTGTGGATAGTGACCTGTGCTTGCACACAGGATTCTTGGTGGCTGCAGCAGCAGTGTTAGCATTTCATGCCTGTCTCTGGTGTCCGCACTGATAGCTGTGGCTCATGCCCTTCTCTGAAGCTCATTTAGGCAGTGTTCTGAATCCCCTCTTCTCACGCACCCTGAAACAATGGTCTCTCGACTCTTAGGCAGCTCCAGAGTTTTTCCTGGACTCCCTCCCTGCTAGCTGTGGCACACTAGCCCCTTCAGGCTGTGTTCACGCCGCCAACCCCAGTCCTCTCCCTGGGATCCGACCTCCGAAGCCCGAGCCTCAGCTCCCAGACCCGCCCACCCCCGCGGGTGAGCAGACAAGCCTCTCGGGCTGGTGAATGCTGGTCCGCACCGATCCTCTGTGCAGGAATCTCTCCGCTTTGCCCTCCGCACCCCTGTTGCTGTGCTCTCCTCCATGGCTCCGAAGCTTCCCCCCGACCCAGCCCCCGTCTCCGCCAGTGAAGGGGCTTCATAGTGTGTAGAAACTTTTCCTCCTTCACAGCTCTCTCCCAGTGGTTCAGGTCCTGTCCCTATTCTTTTGTCTCTGTTTTTTCTTTTTTCTTTTGCCCTACCCAGGTATGTGGGGAGTTTCTTGCCTTTTGGGAGGTCTGAGGTCTTCTGCCAGGATCACACTTTTTTTTTTGCAGTACGCGGGCCTCTCACCGCTGTGGCCTCTCCTGCCGTGGAGCACAGGCTCTGGACACGCAGGGCCAGCGGCCATGGCCCACGGGCCCAGCTGCCCCGCGGCACGCGGGATCCTCCCGGACCGGGGCACGAACCTGTGTCCCCTGCATCGGCAGGGGGACTCCCAACCACTGTGCCACCAGGGAAGCCCCGTAGATGTATTTTTGATGTATTTGTGGGGAGAAAGATGATCTCCATATCTTACTCCTCCGCCATCCTGGAGGTCCTCTGACCCATATCTTCTTTATCCATTCCTCTGTTGATGGACATTTAGGTGGTTTCCATGTCCTGGCTATTATAAATACTGCTGCCATGAACATTGGGGTCCATGTGTCTCTTTGAATTATAGTTTTCTCTAGATATATGCCCAGTAGTGGGATTGCTGGGTCACATGGTAGTTCTATTTTTAATTTTTTAGGAAACCTCCATACTGTTCTCCATAGTGGCTGTATCAATTTACATTTCCACCAACCGTGCAAGAGGGTTCCTTTTTCTCCACACCCTCTCCAGCATTTAGTGTTTGTAGATGTTGTGATGATATGGCCATTCTGACTGGTGTGAGGTGATATCTCATTGTAGTTTTGATTTGCATTTTTCTATTTTAAAAAAAGCAAAACAAATACCATATGTATCACTTATATGTAAAATCTAAAACAGCCAAACTCATGAAAACAGAGACTAGAATGGTGGTTACCAGGGACTAGGGAATGGGGGATGTGGGAACATGTTGGTCAAAGGGTACAAACTTCTAGTTATTTGATGAATAAATTCTCAAGATCTAATGTACAGCATGGGGTTATAGTTAATAATAGTGTGTTATACTCAAATAACTTATAAATTTATACATCAATTATACCTCAGTAAAGCTGAAATTTAAAAAAAATTAAAAATAAATAAATAAAATAAAACCTCACAGTCTGCACGTGTTCTCACCTAGTTTATCTGATCTTCACAAAAATCTTGATAGGACAGATTGTAATCTTCATTTCTCGTTTCTATCAATAGTTAAGTAATCTGCTTCCTTAATTGCATTACTGATCCAAAGATAGCTCTTAGTTTTCTGTTTCATTGGGGCTATATCTAAAATGTTACAGCTGAAATGGGAAGTAGCCACATGGCACAGGGAGATCAGCTGGGTGCTTTGTGACCACCTAGAGGGGTGGGATAGGGAGGGTGGGAGGGAGACGCAAGAGGGAGGAGATATGGGGATATATGTATACGTATAGCCGATTCACTTTGTTATACAGCAGAAGCTAACACACCATTGTAAAGCAGTTATACTGCAATATAGATGTTACAAAAAATTTGTTTTAATAAAATCTACAGCTGAAAGGAGCCTTAGAGATCACCTCTTCTAATCACTTCATTTTACAAATGGGAAAGCAGGCCTAAAGAGAGGAAATTACTTGCTTAATATCATATTGGCCGGAAAAGCAAAACTATGATTTAGAACCCAGCTTTCCTGACTCCCGGTCCCTATAATAAGAACCACAGTTTAATTTGCATTACAAGTAAAATCAGGCCATGCTCCCCTGTGTTTCATAGTCTCATATTGCTTTTGTTTCTTGGAAATAGTGTGCAGTTCGTGCAGCCACAGAAGGTAGAACTCTCGTTTTGGAAGGATTGGAGAAGGTGGAGAGGAATGTTCTTCCTGTTTTGAACAACTTGCTGGAAAATAGGGAGATGCAGCTTGAAGATGGACGCTTCCTGATGTCTGCTGAGCGTTACGACAAACTTCTCCAAGTAAGAAAAGAAAATTTTGACTGCTTTGTCTTAGCTGTTGAGCTGTGGGTTGGCCATTTGTTGTATAAGACATGATTGTGTCAGAACGCGGACACATGTTTAGGTGGCGCATATCTTGGACAACCGCCTGAAGTCAGTCATGCGTTTGCAGTTTCGTATGGCTCTTCTGTTTTCCACATCACGTTAGAAGACCTCCCAGATTTTTGCTTCTGTTTGCTTATCTAATAACTATTCTTTCTTTCTCTCTTTTCTCCTTTTAATTCTTCTTCCCTTTCTCCCTCCTTTTCCATCTTCTTTTTCCCTTCTCTTCTTTCTCTCAACAAGCCTAATAGCTTCTAGACTGTGCTGGGCACCAGGAAGACAAAGCTGAATAAAGTCCACTTGTTGGGTTCAAGAAGCTCAAAGCCCAGTAGATATTGACAGAAATGAGTAAAATATTTAAAGATACCCTGAAGGTCCCAGCTACCAGCATCGCCTGCCTGAGTTGTTTGTAAGAGCTTCGCAACTGGAACCCCTGCTTCCATCCTGGCTCCCCCAGGGCAGTTAGTGATCGCTTTAAACCACGAGGCAGAACAGGTCGTTCCTCTGCTATAAACCTCTGATGCCTTCCTGCTCTACTCAGAATATAATCTAAAATCCTCACAATGGAGTACAGGGTCTTGGGTGATCTGGGCCATTACTGCCTCTTTGGCCTTACCTCCTTCTATTCTCCTTTTTCATTCCACTGCAGCTGCTAGTATTCTTTTTATTGTACCATAAACTGCTGGATATGCATTATCCTATCTTATTAGTGCTTTGCACGGGCACTTTGCTCTTCTGGAATGGTTTTCTCCCAGATATCTGCCTGGCTCATTCCTCTATCCCTTTCAAGTCCTTGCTCAAATGTAATACAGGCATACCTTGTTACGTTGCGCTTTGCTCTAGTGTGCTTTGCAGATATGACGTTATTTACGAATTGAAGGTTTGTGGCAACCCTGCATCGAGCAAATCGATGGGCACCATTTTTCTAACAGCATTTGCTTACTTCATGTCTCTGTGTTGCATTTTGGTAATTGTAACAATTTTTCAAACTTTTTCATTGTTACTATATTTGTTATGGTGATCTGTGATCACTGATCTTTGACATTACTGTTGCAGTTGTTTTGGGGCTCCTCGAACCACACCCATGTAAGATGGTGAACTTCATCAATAAATGTGTGTTCTGACAGCTCCACTGATCAGCTGTTTGTTCCCCACTCTGTGTCCCTCTTCTTGGGCCTCCCTATTCCCTGAGACACAACAATATTGAGATTAGGGCAATTAATAATCCTGCAGTGGCCTCTAAGTGTTCAAGTGAAAGGAAAAGTCACTTGTCTCTCACTTTACATCAAAAGCTAGAAGTGGGGCTACCCTGGTGGCGCAGTGGTTGAGAGTCCGCCTGCCGATGCAGGGGACATGGGTTCGTGACCTGGTCCGGGAGGATCCCACATGCTGCGGAGCGACTGGGCCCGTGATCCATGGCTGCTGGGCCTGCGCGTCCGGAGCCTGTGCTCCGCAACGGGAGAGGCCACAACAGTGAGAGGCCCGCATACCGCAAAAACAAACAAACAAATAAACAAACAAAACAAAACAAAAGCTAGAAGTGATTAAGCTTAATGAGGAAGGCATGTTGAAAGCTGAGACAGGCCAAAAGCTTGGCCTCTTGCGCCAGTTAGCCAAGTTGTGAATGCAAAGGAAAAGTTCATGCAGGAAAGTAAAAGTGTTACTCCGTGAACACACAGATGGTAAGAAAGAGAAACAGCCTTATTGCTGAAGAAAATTTTAGTGGTCTGGATAGAAAATCACACCAGCCACAACATTCTCTTAAGCCAAAGCCTAATCCAGAGGAAGGTCCTAACTCTCTTCAATTCTTTGAAGGCTGAGAGAGGTGAGGAAACTGCAGAAGAAAAATTTGAAGTTAGCAGAGGTTGGTTCATGAGGTTTAAGGAAAGAAGCTGTGTCCATAACATAAAACTGCAAAGTGAAGCAGCAAGTGCTGATGTAGAAGCTGTAGCAAGTTATCCATAAGATTTAGCTAAGATAATTAATGAAGGTGGCTACACCAAACATCAGAGATTCTGTGTAGATGAAACAGCCTTTTATTGGAAGAAGATGCCATCTAGGACTTTCATAGCTGGAGAGAAGTCGATGTCTGTCTTCAGAGCTTCAAAGGACAGGCTGACTCTCTTGTTAGGGGCTAATGCAGCTGGTGACTTTAAGTTGAAGCTAATGTTTATTTACCATTATGAAAATCCTAGGGCCTTTAAGAATTATGTTACATCTTCTCTGCCTGTGCTCTATAAATGGAACAACAAAGCCTGGATGATAGCACATCTGTTTACAGCATGGTTTATTGTTAAGCTCACTGTTCAGACCTACTGCTCAGAAAAAAAAATTCCTTTCAAAATATTACTGTTCATTGACAATGCGTCTGGTCACCCAAGAGCTCTGATGGAGATGTACAATGAAATTCACATTGTTTACATGCCTACTAACACAACATTCATTCTGCAGTCCATGGATCAAGGAGTAATTTCGACTTTCAAGTCTTATTATTTAAGCAATAGACCTACTGCTCAGAAAAAAAAATTCCTTTCAAAATATTACTGTTCATTGACAATGCGTCTGGTCACCCAAGAGCTCTGATGGAGATGTACGATGAAATTCACATTGTTTTCATGCCTACTAACACAACATTCATTCTGCAGTCCATGGATCAAGGAGTAATTTCGACTTTCAAGTCTTATTATTTAAGCAATACATTTTGTAAGGGTATAGCTGCCATAGTAATTCCTCTGACATATCTGGGCAAACCTTCTGGAAAGGATTTGCTACTGTAGATGCCATTAAGGGCATTTATGATTCATAGGAAGAGATCAAAATATCAGCGTTAACAGGAGTTTGGAAGAAGTTGACTCCAACTCTCATAGATGACTTTGAGATGTTCAAGAGTTCAGTGGAGGAGGTAACTGCAGAGGTGACAGAAATAGCAAGAAAACTAGAATTAGAAGTGGAGCCTAAAGATGTGACTGAACTGCTGCAATCTCAGGATAAAACTTTCACAGATGAGGAGCTGCTTGCTATGGATGAGCAAAGAAAATGGTTTCTTGAGTTGGAATCTGCTCCTGATGAAGATGCTGTGAAGCTTGTTAAAATGACAACATATGATTTAGAATTCAGAGCATAAACTTAGTTGATAAAGCAAAAGCAGGCTTCGAGAGGATTGACTCCAATTTTTTTTTTTTT
>NW_020174051.1:360391-506871 GCF_003031525.2 Neophocaena asiaeorientalis asiaeorientalis | reverse complement strand
TGCATCGGCAGGCGGACTCTCAACCACTGCGCCACCAGGGAAGCCCGGATTGACTCCAATTTTGAAGGAAGTTCTACTGTAGGTCATACTATCAAACAGAAGTGCCTGCTTCAGAGAGTCGATTGATGCAGCGAGCTTCACTGTGGCCTTATTTTAGGGAACTGCCATGGCCATCCCAGCCTTCAGCAGCCACCATCCTCATCGGTCAGCAGCCACCAACACCGAGGCAAGATCCTCTACCAGGCCAAAGCTGACTGTTCACTGAAGGCTCAGAAGATGGTTAGCATTTTTTAGCAATAAAATATTTTTAAATTAAGGTATGTGCATTTTTTAGACATAACACTGTTGCATACTTCATAGACTACAGTGTAGTGTAAACGTAACTTTTGTACGAACTGGAAAACCAAACAATTTTTGTGACTCACTTTATTGCAATATGTGTTTTATTGTGGTGGTCTGAAACCGAACCTGCAGTATCTCCGAGGTCTGCCTGTATTACCAATGAAGCCTGCCCTCACCCTTTTATTAAATACTTCAATGTGCCCTGTGCCCCCATACTCCTTTACTCTGCTCTATATTTTTCCACAGAGTCTTCTAATATCCCACATGATTTATTTACTTATGTTTTTAGCTCATTGTCTGCCTCCCTCTACTAGATCATACTTTCACTAGGCCAGGAATTTCGTCATTGTTGTCATCTCAAACTTTAGAACAATGCCTGGCACATGGTAGATGCTCAATGTCTATTTGTTGAATTAATAAGTGCAATGAAGTCTTTAGATGCCGTGACATAAGAGGGTATAAAGAGGACAACAGCAAGGGACTGGGGGGCTCTTCACAGGCTGAAGAACAGTGAAGAAACATTGGAAGGGTCAGGCAGAGAAGGAAGGTATGACATTTAACAGGTGACTGCTGTGGACCTGTTACTTTCATTTTCACATGCATTATCACATTTAACTTTCGTAACAGCCATAGTAATATGGGTGGTATTATTTCCACTTTATAGATAAGAAAATTGAGGCTCAGAGGGTATGATAATAAGTTTTTGGTCCCTTAGCTAGAATGTGCACCAAGCACTAGAGCCAGGATTTGTGACTCCGAAATCTACGCTGTTTCCGGTCTCAGGTCCACCGTGTAGTAGTTGCAGGAATGTGGGCAAGTTATGTAACTCCTTTGCACGTCAGTTTATTCATCCATGAAAAGGAATTAAATGTCTATTGGGATTGTGGTGAAAAATAAATGAGAAAAATTCATGGAAAGTGCTTATCATGTATTAAGTTTTCAAAGAATGTTACTTATTATTATTAATATACCTTGGTAGAAATATATCCATAAACATAGTTATTTATTGAAGGTCCCTGGGCAGTCTCTGCTCTGCTGGTGGTCTACCCCTCTAGAACTACCATTTTACAACTTCTAGCTTGAACCAGTTTATTTTCCTTGCTCTTCCAACTGTTCCTTTGTGTTATTGACTAGGGTTTAGAGATCTGACCCACATCGCCTTTGTTCCTGGATGCTTCTCCTTTCAAACACCAGTCTTCATTCTGTGAGCCTTCCCTGGTATCCTGTTCCTGATTCCACTTTGCTCCCTTCCTTGACAGTTTGGCTTCAAGAGCGTTCTCCAATACAGTTTACCCAGCAGTCAGGACATAAACTCCTTAGCCTGACTCTTGCAGTTGTGATCTCTATCATTATGCTGTAATTTTTGATTTCTTACTCTTTTAGAATCATACCAAAACAGAATTGGATGCTTGGAAGATTGTCCGAGTTAGTGAAGATTTCCGAGTGATCGCCTTGGGCTTGCCAGTACCTAGGTACTCTGGGAATCCATTAGATCCCCCGCTCCGGTCTCGATTTCAAGCCAGAGATATTTATTATCTACCCTTCCAGGTAAGTAGGAACAAGGATAATTTATTTTATTTTTAAATTTTTATTTATTTTTAATTGAAGTATAATTGATTTACAATATTAGTTTCAGGTGTTCAACATAGTGATTCGATATTTTCATAGATTATACTTCATTTAAAGTTATTCTAAAATATTGGCTACATTCCCTGTGCTTGTAGCTTATTTTATACATAGTAGCTTATATCTCTTAATCCCCTCTTCTATCTTGCCCCTCTTCCCTTAAGGATAATTTATTTTTTAAATAGTTTTCCTGTTTATAATAAATTCAATTACTATAAAAATGTTACTGTGTTTGTAGATGTCCCCCTCAGTAGTTGATGGAAAGAAAAATGGATACAAAGGTAAAGAAAATCTCTGGAAACTGGAAAGAAAAGTTATTGTGGTATTATTTGTCTGAAAGATTTTTTTAAAAGACCAGCTCTTCTTTTAGAAATGACATGTATCAAGAAATGATTTTTTGCTATTAATTACATAGTGTCTGATTAATTAAAAGGTTGAATTATGTCTGTCAAACATTTGCATTTAATCTGTTACATTCCTTATTAATCAATTTGATTTGTTTTATGTTATTTTAGGACCAACTTAAACTGTTGTATTCAGTTGGAGCCAATGTTTCTGCTGAGAAGTAAGTATTTCAGATATATATATGGACACTTAACATTGAATTTGTTTTGCCCATTCATTGATCAACTGATTCATTCATTCATTCAACAACCGTTTGAAGAATTTTTCAGTAGCTATGGAACCAGCTAATGATAAAGTTGATAAGACATGGTCTTTGATGCAAGAAACTCAAGACCTAGTAGAGTTTACAGATATGTGTATAAATACCTCACTTTAACAGTGTGGTAAGGGCCATAATTTCAGAGTATTGGGGGATGTTGTGGTTGAGACTTTATAAGGGCCATTTGAGATGGGTCCTAAAGAATGAGTAGGCTTTTGACTGATAGAGAATGGAATTAAGGAATTCTAAGAAAAAGTTTTTAAAGCATGGCATGAGAATATATGCCTTATTCTTGGGTCTGTGAAAAGCTCCCAGAGGCTGGAGTTTGGACTTAGGTTGAGAAAGGTGGGAGGTGACGCTGGCAGAGTAATTTTGGGCCAGGTTATGAAAAACCTCACATATTGGGACAGATTTAAGAAATATATCTGTGAACCTAATCAGCTTGAGTTTGAAATGGAATATTATAATATGGAACTATTCCCTAAGAATTAAATAGTGGATGTCAACTTTTTCAATTAATTAAATTGGCCCAGCTATTTTATATGTAACAGATTTTATGTATTATAACTATTAGAATAAAATTTAGTATCACTTCTTGTTTTCCCCTAGAATTTCTCAACTCTTATCCTTTGCCACCACTCTCTGTTCCCAAGAATCTTCTACTCTTGGACTTCCAGATTTTCCTTTAGATAGTTTACCAGCTGCAGTTCAAATCCTGGTATGTATAAAATAAATTAATGACTGGTATACCCAAATGTGGCAAAGAAAGCTTAAAAGTTAACCCTTGGAGATTAATCATTTCTATTTGCCTTGTTATACTCCTCTATAAATATTGCAAGGCCTGAGATTAATTTGCTGTGCAGCCCAGGAAGCTGTGCAGAGACCAGTGATGTGTTCTGAGTCCTTAAAGAGCTTACAGTCTTGGACGGGGGAAGGTAGACATGCAGCTCAGGTGAAAGTTCCACAGAGGGAAGGAGGACTTCTACCTGATCATGCAGAGGTCTGCGGCAGTGTAAGTCGTGCCTCAGACTCGCCCCAACCTGAGGCAGGGGAGCTGGGACTTTCGCACTCGGCACTGTCAGTCTCACTGGTTAGGAATCGTCCCAGGGGGCATACATTCCCAGGCACTAGCTGCTCTCCCATTCTGGGAGCCAGGCTGGCTCCAGGAGCTCAAGGGCAGTTTTCCTGGAAAGACCTGCAGCAGCTGGCTGTTGGAAGGGAAAGCTGGGAGGCACATGAAGGAGGAAAATGGGTGAGGGGATTTGGTGGAAAACAGACGTTGTCCACCACAGTTTCACGGAGGTCATGACAGTAGCGTCTGGAGTGTTCCCTAGGCAGAGGGAACAGCATGGGCCAAAGGTGTTAAATCACAAAAGGGCCTGGTGTGTTTTTCGGAGAATGCTAATAAATTGTATCACTGGGGCAAGCATGTGTGCCAAAGAGAAAGGTTAGGACCTTATTGTGAAGTGTTTTGCATGGTGAGTGAAGTTGTCTGTATTTTCTGGTGTGGACAAGTGGCCCATTAGACATTATTAAGTAGATGGGATGTGTGGCAATCAGATATATGTTGGAGGAAGACATCTCTGCTGGCAGCGAGGTGAGGTGGGGGGAGCGTGGATGCACAGGGAACAGGTAGGAGACTCTGCTAAGGAAAGCATAATCCAAGGTAGTAGTGACACCACTTAGACGAGAGACTTATTTTTAATCTCTTGTTGCTTTTTATTTTACATTTCCTGAGGGTCAGGGTGTTAGGTTTCCCAGGTATTGTTTACACTGTTCTATACATCTGGTACAGCATTTTTCCTCCTATTTATCACATCTTCTACTTTTCATTCTTTTTGTTTTTTCCTTGGAACTTTTTACTTTGACAATTCTCAGATCTAAGAAGAAGTTCAAAAATAGCAAAACGTAAATCCATAATCCCTTTAACTAGAATCACCAACTTTTAACATGTTGCCACTTTTGTTTGCACTTTCTCATTTTTTTCTAAACAATTCTGAAAGTAAATTGTAGTCAGTATTCTTAAGTACTTCAGTATGCAACTTCTAAGAATTAGAACATTCTTCTACATAACCAGAACACCGTTATCACACCCCTCAGCGTGTTAACAATAATTCTGTGATGCCATCTAATAGACAGTCCATATTGAAATTTCCCTAGTTGTCCTTGTTAGTAGACTTTTTAAAGTAGGGTAAACCGACTTGGGAAAGCAATCTGGGGGGAAGGATTTGAGGATAATGAACACTTTCTAACTCTGTAGTTATAACAGTGAAGCTAGGAGTATGTGGATGAGATTAACTCAGATTAGGAGTAGAGGAAAAAGAGAAGGTACTTTGGAATGAGTAGGATAGGGAAGTGTGTTCAGACATGTAGTTTCAGACATGCTGAATGGGAGTCTATGGGGCATCCGTATAGTCACATCTAATGGGCAATTGAGAGTTTAGGTCTAGAGCTCAAGAAAAAGGTCAGGACTGGAGACAGAGACATGGGAGCCATCAACACATACACGGCAGCTGAAAGATGAGAGTGGGTGAGTTTACCAAGGGAAAGGGTGTGGAACAAGAAGAGGAAACAATGAATATTTGCCTTTGTAGACTTCTGGAAAACAGGAGAAACTTACTGGGTATTGTTTATAATGCAATTTCAATGTCATATGTACATTTTGGTTAAATTTTCTGTGATTATTTTAGGTGTTCTTCATTCCTATGTACTTTTCCTCCTAAATAGGATTCCTTTCCTATGATGTCCATCGAACATGCAATCCGGTGGCTTTACCCGTACACTGTTTTACTAGGACATGAAGGGAAGATGGCTGTGGAAGTTGTTTTAAAAGTAAGTGTCTGATGGGGATATATGTATGTGTATAGCTGATTCACTTTGTTATAAAGCAGAAACTAACACACCATTGTAGAGCAATTATACTCCAATAACAATGTTAAAAAAAAAAAAGTATGTGTCTGCTTCACTTTCTTTCCTTACCTTTCCCATTTTCTCTTCTTGTCCCTTCTTTTCCCTTCTTCTCATCTCTCTCTTACCCTTCTTTCCTACTTTTCTTTCTCCATCTTTCTTTCTTTCCCTTGTCTTCTCTTCTTTTCCACCCATGGAGGCATTGTCATGTCAGTAATGGGGTGTAAACATTCCTTCTGCATTTATTAGTAGGCATTCTACACTAAGGAAGAGCTTTTTCTTCTCCTCCATGTATTAATTTATTCATTTATATCAATATGCACTTATGGATCCCTATTTTATTCAGTGGGTTATAATTGATTACTATCGTCATTTATTTTGATGCTAAAATTATCCCAGGTTTTGGCCAGTGGGAGCCACTTCAAGCGGACCCTTGGCGAGAGAGAGTCATTGACTCACCCCAGATAATTCCTTTTTATGAAAGACTGTTTTTGTTTTTCTTCACGGTTTGGGTCAAGGTGTATAGATTTCTAAGGAGGAGGTAGAATGTGAACACTAAACGGTTGTGGTCTTGTGTATAGGCCCTTCATTTTCTGGAGGCCAGAATTTGACATATGGAATGGTGTTAGTTTCTCCCTTATCCCAAAGAATACACAGGGTCTTTGGGAGTACAGAAGTACTCTCTATGCAGCTGATAATAGTGAGAAGGGCTCAGGAGAGTGGAACAATAGATTCTAGTTACTTCTGTGGGATTTTATTTCATGTATCAGCCAACCCAAGAAACAGTATTTTCATTGATTGGTGATGTCAATCATAATAATAACAAAATAAAACTAACAGAAAGCCGTTCCTCATAAATGCTAAAAAGTATAGTTAGGGGCAGAAGCTAAAAGAAAAGCATAAAGAAGCAAGGGGAAAGTAATGGTCAATAAAGAGGCAAAGGAAAGTAGAAGAGGCAGCAAAGAATAGACGCAGGGCTAGGGACGGTGAAATAGCAGCCACTGATGAAAGGGATTTGCTGTGTGTGTGAGAAGGGGTGAGGGAGAGGGAGGGGAAAAAGGAGAAGGTGGAATGGTGTTAAGGAGATAATGAAGAACCATTTGGAAATGGGGAAATTAATTCCTATGCTCAAGGAGTTAGGAAACTACCAGTCTGACTGTATAGTTCACTCTAAGATTCATTCCAGGCTCTGAAAAACAGAACTAGAACTCATCTTTGATTTAATTAACATCTGAGCTACTTTGGCATTGGTCATTGAAATAGAGTACTTAGTGTTTAAGAAAAGAGGCTGTGATTACAGATGAGCTCCCTAGATGCCCATCAGCACAAAGTCCACTGCCTTGGGAACAAGGGTACATAGGGTAGAAGAAAATGCCAGAGTTCTGATAAAATGAAGCAATGTAAAGTTTTGTGACACAACCAGGAGAAGGCATTCAGTGTCTAGATAAGTCCGTTATGAACAAAGGTCTTCATTTTTACTAAGAAAACACTTTGATGCGTTTCTGGTCTCTAATTTCAAAATTAGTCATACAAATTCTATAAAGTTATAGAATACCTTTAAAGAGTTGAGTTTTCCAAAGAAAGTAGTCAGTGCTGCTTCATTTTGTTTGGCCTTTATTTTGACCTTTATAATTAAGGGGAACATAGAGCACTGATTGAGGATCCATATTACAAACAGGAATTATTTCAAATCTGATTGTAGAGATTTTTTAAAAAAAAGGAAAAAGGGGAATTTTGTTACTTATGTAAGAGAAGAAAAGTGATTGTCTTTTCTTGCCTTAATTTTGTGAAGAATTATATATCTGTTTTACTCCTCAATTTTCTTTTTGATTAAGAGTCTATAAATTTCCTATGCCAACACATGGTAACTCACCTTGCAACTTGAGTTCTTTTCCTATTTTAGTGTATTCTAGCCTACTATTTTTATTCTACTGAAATATTTTAGTTTGAATTATTTATAAGGACATAACCAGTACAGCAAGTGTGGTTCAAGGCATTAGTGTTCATTTCTGGAATATAAATGCTCTGACATTAACCCTATATCAAGTTAAACTGACATTACTATGGCTGGAGTGAAAACATACCCTTTAAGCTCATATATATATTTTCTTAGAATTTAATGGGTCTAGGTTCTAAATTCCAGTGAATTTAATTACTTTGCTAAGGCTTCCTTTCCAAATTGAACCTCCTTGAAATACAGTGTACCCTTTTTTTTTTTTGGCATGAAATTATGGTGTCAATGATTGTTATTTGTCTACAGCATGGAAGCAATTCCTACCACATTGTGTGACACCATGGGAATTTGCATATATAAACTGTGCAAAGTATAAAACTTATGTTTTTTATGGTAGCACAAATAAACAATTTTTCTTAGGCTTGGGAAGAGGATTGAGTCTTGAGTACTTAAGACACAGCAATGAAAACATTTATCTGGGCTGTTATGTTTACAGTGTTGAAGTTGAAAATAATTTTCTTCCCCAAAATATATTTTCTAGAGTTGAGTCATTCTGTTGAATAAGCAGTAATCTGTTCTTTCATTGAGTTTCAAGTCTTTCACTATAGTGATAATGTTCTAAAAGTATTGTAGGACTTGGGGAGAATAATTTCTGCCTGTTTAACACTAAAAATGAGTTCAGCTCTTCATAGTGAACATGCTGCTATTAGTAGGGCATAGGATTTAATTAATTTTCAATTAGTATCCTCATTTTTCATATACTTATTTGTGTTCTCTGTGTGCATTTTTTATATAACGAGCTGGGATTAGGGGGTGTAACCTAGTGTTAGAACATTGATCATTGGTCTACATGGAGAAAGAATCAATGGTCTGGGCCTTTTAAATCCCGTTTGACAAATATTGAGAACCTACACTGTAGAAGGCACTGTGCCAGATACTGTGGAAGATTGATTGTTATACTTTATTGTAATCAGTTAAACTAACCACACAAGCAATCAGCAGACTGGTGCCCAGGCAGCTATTAACTTGAATTGATTTAAGAAATCAGCTGATATAGGCCTTATTTTAATTTCCTTTAGCATGTTTTCAAGAGTCTCATCATCCTTTTCTAGGAAACTGGAACCTTCGATTATCAAGCATTGTAGGCTGCAAACTTCTACCAGATCAGAAACTCAGCGATTCCATTTCTTGGCATTTAGTAAATTTTAGGGACTATTTTCATATCACCTTAGTAATTAGCTTAAGTAGAATGAGTGGTATCTGTAAAAATAGGGGAAAAAATTCTCATTAATTTTTTTACCTTTATTTTTATAACATAGAGTGGGTTTCAGTTCTCATTAAGATGGAACCTTCCAAATATCCAACATTAATACTAAAATAAAAAGTAAATTACATGTCTTTTTGGTAATTTTACAGCGCTTTGAACTCCAAGATTCAAGAAGCTCTCTGCTTCCTGAAGAGGTTGTGAGAGTGGAGAAGATGACTGAAAACCATGTCTTCCAAGCTTCTGTGACCATCCGGATTGCAGAAAAAGAGGTGACCATTAAGGTAATGAATGAATCAAGGTTTGTACTTGCTAAGATGTGCCTTGTTCTGTCCATTTTTATGACCTAAATTGGGTTTATGATTCCCATATAAGTCTTCTTTGGTTCCATAGCATCACATCTATATACGTGTATCTGTATATCTATATATCCAGAGTCATGTATGTTTGTAAACTGGAAAAGTTCAGGGGAAACATAGGGATAGCTTTTCATCAAAAACCAAAGTCAGCCTCTGGGAAAATCAAATAAAGTGTTTATTAATGAAAGCATTTTGTGTTCTGAGTCCTTGGTAAGAAATAGTCATTGTTTTCAAACTTTTTTTTTTTTTTTTTTTTCGGTACGCGGGCCTCTCGCTGTTGTGGCCTCTCCCGTTGTGGAGCACAGGCTCTGGATGCGCAGGCTCAGCGGCCATGGCTCACGGGCCCAGCCGCTCCGCGGCATGTGGGATCTTCCCGGACCGGGGCACGAAACTGTGTCCCCCGCATAGGCAGGCAGACTCTCAACCACTGTGCCACCAGGGAAGGCCCTGTTTTCAAACATATTTTAACAACTAGGGAATGCTCCTTTCAAATAAAATCTTTGTCAGCTACATGAAACAGTTAAAAGATGAGCTGTTGTAGTTAACAGTTTTTAGAGGAGGGGAACGATATTTGCTCATAGAGCTCCAACTGCTTGCTCTGCCTCCCTTTTTCTAACCCTTCCCTCGAGGGTCCTAAGAACCCTAAGAGGTGATAGGAAGCTAACACTAGGAAACACAGCCTGAAAAATGCTGACAATTAGATTGTAAGTGAATGTAGGAAAGAATAAATGCTTGCCTTCTTATGTTATGACAGAGCAAGCATTCATGATAGGCTTTTTTGTTTGTTTGAACATGATATTAGTAATACTTATTCAGGTCACTGTATTTACTCAATCATCAAACGAAACATTGATTATGTCTACCATGAGCCAGGCTCTGTATTAAAATCCACTCAGTGCCTGCAGTCTACTAGTTACTGTATTTTTCTCTTCACATATATTATGCCATTTAAATCCCCCAATAACCCCGGAGATAACTTTTATTATCTCCATTTTATAGATTAGAAAACAGATGTGAAGAGGGTAATCAATTCACCCATGGTCACCAGCTACCAAATGGCACAGCTGGGCCTTCTAGACAGCACACTCCACACGACACTCTTCTGTCTCCTTCAGATGAGTGACCTCACAGCTGATGGTCTAGGATAGAGGCAGATGAGTAAGAAGTGCATTGGAATGGCTATGGAGATGTAGAGATGGAAGGAACACCAGGAGTCAGGAGAAGGAGTAGAGAAAGTTTCAGAGAGGAGATGGGGCTTGAGCTAAGTCTTATGACACAGGAGTTTTCCAGTGGCCCAGGAGTGGAAAGGTGATAGGACATTTCAGGCGGTTTGAACAGAATGTCCAGGGACATGAGATGTGAGCGAGCTTTCATTATTTGCTTCCCTTTGGTAATGGCTTTCTAACATCATTGCCTCCCGGCCCTTCAAGTTAGCCTTCTATGTTACCACCATTTGTTTTCTTAAAATCAGATCTGATCTTGTCACTTCCAAACTTGTAATTCTTTAGGGTTTGTCTTGCCTACAGTATGATCAAGTCCGGAGTCCCCAGCAGGGCATGGAAATCCAGGAGACTTTAATAAGGAAGAGATAGGAAATAAAAGGAAGTAGGTGTGAAGGATGGGAGATTTTAAGAACAGATGCTTCTGAGTGGCAAACTAAAATAAGAGTGGAAAAAAGATTTGTGGACAGTTTAAAAATCAGGAGATCTTTGGTGATTTTGGAGGATCCCAGTAGACTGATTTTAAATTCTGTACTTATAACTGAAATTTGGGCAAAAACCTTCATTCTCAAGCAGTGACATTGTTATTATAAGTTATAAATAGTACGAAAATTACTTGATTCATATGAAAATGTCTGACAACATAGGACTTTAATTTTAGAGGGATGATTGATTTGGAAGTTTGATGAAAACGATTATCAGATGTGTGAATGAGAAAATAATTGTTGCTCTATTGAAATATCAAAAACAGTATAGAATTGAATTGAGCAGGAAATTAGTAGGGGCTTTTAAATGGCAGTTGTATGCTTTCATTTAACTATTATTTTGAGAAAAACATGTGCATATTATATTTACCTCTCTTTATAGGTGCCAGCTGGAACCAGGCCATTAAGTCAACCTTGCACATCAGACCGTTTTATACAAACTTTAAGCCATAAACAACTACTGGCTGAAATGATGCAGTCTCACATGGTTAAGGACATATGTTTAATTGGAGGAAAAGTAAGAATAGCAGCCTCACTGCTAAGTTCTGTTTCCTGACTTTTGGTGGTTTTGACTTATCCCTTGAATGATTATGTTTCCATTTGTAGGGCTGTGGAAAAACAGTCATCGCTAAGAACTTTGCAGATACCTTAGGATACAATATAGAACCTATCATGCTCTATCAGGTAAGAAGTTCGTTTTTAGCACTTGGACTATAAACATACTTTTGGACCGTCAGCAGAATTTGTGGATATTCTTCCTTTAGTTGTACCTGTTAATTTTGAAGTAGATAAATAACTGAAACAGCTATCAAATTGGAGTGCAGCTATAATTATTTGGAATTTTTGAAAGTGTGTTCTAGGATATCTGATGTGCCCAACATACCAGGGTCTGTTTTTCAAGAGAGATCCATTTTACAAGCCTGTGCACACACACACAGTACATGTAATAGTAATTTGGAAATCTAAACAAAATAGGTTTCAGCAGCAGTGAGAGATAATTAGGTATTCACCAAATAGATTATTATTTTTTTATTGTGGTAAAATGTACATAACATGAAATTTACCATTTTAACCATTTTTTAAATTTTATTTATTTTTTCTTTTGCTGAATATTTATTCTTAATTGAAGTATAGTTGTTTTACAATATTGTGTTAACTTCTCTACAGCAAAGTGATTCAGTTATATGTATATATACATTCTTTTTAAAATTCTTATCCATTATGGTTTATCTCAGGATATTGAATATAGTTCCCTGTGCTATACAGTAGGACCTTGTTGTTTATCCATTCTATCACTTTAATCATTTTTTTTTAGTGTACAACTCACTGGCATTAAGTCCATTCACAATGTTGTGAAACCATCACCACTAGCTATTTCTAGAAAGCTTTATATTCCCAAATAGAAACTCTATAACCATTAAATAATAAATTCTCTGCCTCCCTCTAGACTCTGGTAACCTCTATGTGACTTTCTGTCCCTAGGAATTTGTCTATTCTAGGTACCTCATGTAATGGAATCATGTACTTTTTTTTTTTTAAACATCTTTATTGGAGTATAATTGCTTTACAGTGGTGTGTTAGTTTCTGCTTTATAACAAAGTGAATCAGCTATACATATACATATATCCCCATATCTCCTCCCTCTTGCGTCTCCCTCCCACCCTCCCTATCCCACCCCTCTAGGTGGTCACAAGGAATCATACACTTTTTGTCCTTTTGTCTCTAGATTATGTTACTTAACATTATGTTTTCAAGGTTCATCCATGTTATAGCATATCTCACACGTTCATTCCTTTTTATGACTGAATAATATTTTTGTTTATCCATTCATATGTTGATGAACACTTGAGTTGTTTCTACCTTTTGGCTATTGTGAGTAATGCTGCTATGAACACTGGAGTACAAGTATCTGTTTGAGTCCCTGCTTTCATTTCTTTCAGGTTTATATGTTGGAGTGGTATTGCTGAATCATATTGTAATTCTACCTTTAACTCTTTGAGGAGCTGCTAAACTGTTTTCCATAGCAGCCACACCATTTTACATTCCCACTAGCAGTGCATGAGGGTTCCAGTTCCTCCACATCCTTGTCAACACTTGTGATTTCCTGTTTTCTTGTTTTGTTTTGTTTCTGTGTTCATTTTGCTTTGCTTTTTATAATAGCCATCCTAATGGGTGTGAAGTAGTAACTCGTGGTTTTGATTTGCATTTCCCTAGTGACCAATGATATTGAGCATCTTTTCATGGGCTTATTACCATTTATATATCTTATTTGGAGAAATACCTTTTCAAGTTCCTTGCCTATGTTTTAATTGCATTGTCTTCTGTTGCTGAACTGTAAGAGTTCTTCATATATTCTGCATATTAAGGCATTCTCAGATATATTATTTGCGAATGTTTTCTCCCATTCTGTGGTTGTCTTCTCACTCTCTGTTTTTTCTTTTTAACATCTTTATTGGAGTATAATTGCTTTACAGTGGTGTGTTAGTTTCTGCTTTATAACAAAGTGAATCAGTTATACATATACATATGTTCCCATATCTCTTCCCTCTTGCGGCTCCCTCCCTCCCAACCTCCGTATCCCACCCCTCTAGGTGATCACAAAGCACCGAGCTGATCTCCCTGTGCTATGCGGCTGCTTCCCACTAGCTATCTATTTTACGTTTGGTAGTGTATATATGTCCATGCCTCTCTCTCACTTTGTCACAGCTTACCCTTCCCCCTCCGCATATCCTCAAGTCCATTCTCTAGTAGGTCGTGTCTTTATTCCCATCTTACCCCTAGGTTCTTCATGACCTTTTTTTTTTTCTTCTTAGATTCCATATACATGTGTTAGGGTACGGTAGTTGTTTTTCTCTTTCTGACTTACTTCACTCTGTATGATTGACTCTAGGTCCATCCACCTCACTACAAATAACTCAATTTCATTTCTTTTTATGGCTGAGTAATATTCCATTGTATATATGGGCCACATCTTCTTTATCCATTTGTCTGTTGATGGACACTTAGGTTGCTTCCATGTCCTGGCTATTGTACATAGAGCTGCAATTAACATATTGGTACATGACTCTTTTTGAATTATGGTTTGCTCAGGGTATATGCCCTGCAGTGGGATTGCTGGGTTGTACGGTAGTTCTATTTTTAGTTTTTTAAGGAACCTCCATACTGTTCTCCATAGTGGCTGTATCAATTTACATTCTCACCAACAGTGCAAGAGTGTTCCCTTTTCTCCACACCCTCTCCAGCATTTATTGTTTCTAGATTTTTTGATGATGGCCATTCTGACTGGTGTGAGATGTTATCTCATTGTAGTTTTGATTTGCATTTCTCTAATGATTAATGATGTTGAGCATTCTTCAACTCTCTTGATAGTATCCTTTGATGCACAAAATTTAATTTAATTTTGATGAAGTCTAATTTATCTTTTTGTTGTTGTTGCCTGTGTTTTTGGTGTTATATTCAACAAATCATTGCCAAGTCCAATGTCATGAATTTTCCCCTATGTTTTCTTCTAAGAGTTTTACAATTTTAGGTCTTACATTTAGGTCTCTAACCCATTTTGATGTAATTTTTGTATATGGTGTAAAGTAAGTGTCCAACTTCAATCTTTGCATGTGGATATCCAGTTTTCCCAGCACCATTTGTTGAAAAGACTGTCTTTTCTCCATAGGATGATCTTGGCAATCTTGTAAAAAATCAACTGACCATATATGTGATGGTTTGTGTCTGGGCTTTCTGTTCTACTCCATTGGTTTATATGTCTGTCCTTATGTCAGTATCACACTGTTTTAATTACCATAGGTTTATAGTAAGTTTTGAAATCAGGAAGTATGAGACCTCCAACTTTGTTTTCTTTTCCAGGATTGTTTTGGCTATTTAGGGTCCCTTGAGATACCAGATGAATCTTAGGATAGGTTTTTTCTATTTATGAAAAAAAAAAAAGTTGAGATTTTGATAGAAATTGCAATGAATCTATAGATCATTTTGGGTAGTAGTGTCATCTTAATATTAAATCATCTATTCTGTAAACGTAGATGAATTTCTGTTTGTTTATGTCTTTTAAAATTTTTTTCAGCAATGTTTTATAATTTTCAGTGTACAAGTCTCATCTCCTTGGTTAAACTTATTCTTAAGTATTTTTGAATGGATTATTCTGGTGGACGTACATGCTGAATATAGTATTATAAAAAAGCAAACTTACAGCTCGTGTTTTTACAGAGTGAAATTTTCGGTCATGTATTTTTTTGTAATGATATCTCTAAGACATTTTTATCCTGCTAATTTACTGATTTCTACGTATTCGTGTTTGGCTGGTCATGGTATCTTTTTACCTCTAGCAGAGTCTGTTTCTTATTCTTGGAACAATTTTGGATAGTGGATGTGATATACTATTTACTTACATTTTAGGAAGCATTTTGTGTTTTTAGTTTATTCTTTTGTTTAACTTTTTAATTATTACTGACAATAAATATATTTATATTAAAATTGTTCTTATTTTTGAAAAATGACGTTTAAACCAGTTTCTTGCTGTGACCTTATCATAGAAAATTTTGTTAACAGCTCACATTTCAAATGATTCTGTTGAGAGTTTTTTCATGCTGCTTTAAGTTACTTTGTGCCTATGGGTTGAATTGGCCAGAGTTAGAAGCAATTATAATCACATGGTACTGGTAACTTTTGGGCTATAAGCAGAAAAATCTATTGTAAAAGATATTTGAGAATTCTCCCTGAAATTATTTTTTTTTCTTTCTTCTGGGTAACTTAACTCATTCAAAGCACTAAGGTATCATTTAGTATTTTGAGTTACTTTGAAAAGAATTTTGGAAATGAAAGAGAAAGCATCCTGCCTTGGTATAAAACTGTGGAGGATTTATACCTCCTACTATTTTGTACAGTTTTTGTTATCGTATTTCTAGAAATACAGGTAAAGTTAGTTATATAAAAAAATAGGAAAAGATAATTAACTGATTAAGGACTTAAAAGATTCAAATATTTACTAAGAAATACTCCATGATTTTAAAAGATGAAATTTATGAAGAAGCATATGATCCAAGCTTATGAAATCATGAAGAATATGAATTAAGGTGAAGAGACTTAAACCAGTACTGATATCCTGAGTCTTGAGCAATAAACATGTAGGGGAAAGAAAATAAATTTCTACATTACACAGCAGGTGACAAGTCTTAGAACCCACTGAAAAAATATATATTTATATATGTTTTTCAAAAATATATTTTAAAGTGAGTCTTTATGAATTGATTCTAGGTCTACTGGATTTTTTAAGGGAAGTAAGGAAATTGGCAGGAGAGGGGAGTATATTTTTTGCTTAATTCATGGAAGATGCAATGAAGAATACCCTGCCCTCTTAGAAAATCATCCTCTTGGTGATGGTTAGCTCAATATGCTAGTTCATCTGTCTATACCTTTCCACATCTCAGGTTAGAAGTGATCTGAGGATGGCATTTTATCATCTCACCAGCCTGTCAACCATCAACTTTCTAGTTTCCAATGAAAATACTTTTCTACCAAATAATGGAGAGAAAAAAAATTCCAAATCATCAATATATTTTTAAAACAAGTTAAATTTTATTATAAATATATCATATTCCACTTATAAGTCTAGGATAAATACAAGCATAACTTAACCTTTCCAGCTGCCATTGCTTTGAAATCATTTGGAGAAGACCTTTTGAGGATAATATTTCTTTTCTCTTTGACTCCACCCCCATTTGTTAGTATTTCTAAAGTTGTACACATTATTATTTTTTACATTAAAATAAAAACTCCCGGGGCTTCCGTGGTGGCTCAGTGGTTGAAACTCTGCCTGCCGATGCAGGGGACACAGGTTCGTGCCCCGGTCCGGGAAGATCCCACATGCCGCGCAGCGGCCCTGCCCGTGAGCCATGGCCGCTGAGCCTGCGCGTCCGGAGCCTGTGCTCCGCAACGGGAGAGGCCATAACAGTGAGAGGCCTGCGTACCGCAAAACATAAATAAATAAATAATAAAAACTCCCATTCTAATGAAAGCTGGAAATAATTTATGCCTCATCAATTTTTTCCAGACAGTACTCTTTCTGTATCAGATTTCTGTAGTCAATTTAGTCAGTGATTCTTACACTGTAGTGATAAATTATCCTATGAGCATATGCTTGAACTGTGAAGATTGCGGTCACCTCAACCTGCTATCCATTAAAAGAACCAAACAAGAGAGTATGTATATATCTATCAATTAAGCTCTCTCAGCTCCACTGAAAAACTACCGAAAGTATCCTGCCATTGAGAATGTTATCTTTATGTATGAAAGAATTAGTTTAATAGGTTGAGAACAGATTTTCTTATATATTTTTGGAGAGTGACAATAAGTTCACAAAAATATTATTTTATTTTAATGTATTTTTTAACTTTCCTGTTGTTTGTTGATTGATAAATAAACAAAGATAGGAAAATTATACTCTTCAATTTGATGGCAGACCATTCTATTACCTGAGACTCTTCTGAGATATGAAGTCAGTCTCTTCTAATTTCTGCCACAGGATAAGGTCATTTAGTCATATCTTATTAATCTTCTATCTGACAAACATGGGTGATGATATTCAAAAGGCACACAAGTTTTGCCATAAGAATATTTTGCCCATCCTCAGCATACACACTATCTACCTTATAGATGTCCTTCAAGGGTTGGGAAAACTGGTACAGAGATGAGGAAAGTAATCACATATTCTGAAAACCCCTTTTCCAGTTTTGCTTTTCTGCTCATTAATCTTTAGAGAAATGTCTGGGAGAGAAAAATGGTTTCTGAAGTATAGACTTCAGAAAGGGATAGAGAAGTGTAATAATGGAAACATGTTTTGTAGGTGAGTTTGTTTCTTTCTCTCTCCATATGGCTTCTTTCCAGGAACTGGATCAAAGCATATATTAGGCATTTTATTGACATTTGCAGGTTTTGTAAGCTGTTAATTAGTTGGTTTTTATGATAGAAACCAAGCTGCTGAGATTAATTTGACTCTTTTTGCTTACAATTTCATATTTATTAGTAACGTTCATCTATTTCTTTGGGACAGAGGAACTAATTTAATAAGATTAAAGATTAGATTTTGGTTTTATAATAATATAGCCCATATTAACAAAAAATTTCCAGAAGTTTGACCCAACATAGAGAATTTAGTGGGAATAAGTAACTCAACATCTGTTTTCCTAGAAGATGTAGAGATTTCCCTGTTACTTGTACATGTATAAAGCTACACTTAATATGTGGGTTTTGCCTTATTTTTAGACTTGACTATTTTTAGAACTGGGTTTCATATGAAGGAAAAGAAAAACAGAGCCTTTACACAGATTTGTGGCTGTACATAAAATAAGTTTTATAATAGGTTATAAAAATCTTAAATCATTTGGCTCAAGTGTTAGGTCAGATTCTTTTAACTGGTTATTCTTTTTTTAGTGTTGAAGTCAGTGATTTCATAGTATTGAAGACATACAGGTTATTATTCTTCTCTTTCACAACCAGATAAGGGCATATTTCCAGATTTCTTTCCACACCATCGTAAACAGCACCAGATCTGAGATCTTGTTTTTCTGTTTAAGTACTACTTGGATTAAAAGCCGAGTCAACTCCAATCAAAAATTTAGGTCAAATAAGTTTAAGAGACTTCCAATGAACATAATCACTGTCTAAAACACGTTGAAGTCTTAGGATCATTTTTGACCCCTTAGCTAAGTTTTTCTTCCTATAGCTAAACTCAAACAAAATCCTTTTCTTCATCTTCCATCTAATCTACAATTCCTCCTTCTTCCTGTGTATGTTTTCACTGACCTATGTCTTGGACTTCTTTTTTTTTTTTTTTGCGGTACACGGGCCTCACTGTTGTGGCCTCTCCCGTTGCGGAGCACAGGCTTCGGACGCGCAGGCTCAGTGGCCATGGCTCACGGGCCCAGCCGCTCCGCGGCATGTGGAATCCTCCTGGACCGGGGCACGATCCCGTGTCCCCTGCATCGGCAGGCGGACTCTCAACCACTGTGCCACCAGGGAAGCCCTGTCTTGGACTTTTTTACTTGCTTCTTGACTTTGTCTTGAATTTGCACTTTTTTCATGAAGATTTCAAGAGTCTGTATTCATTTAAGTAGTTTGTATTCAACCTCAGAGACTAACTTTCTGTATGATTCTGTAGATCATTTTGTTTTCTTGATTTATTTTGCTGTAATCTGTCATCCTTTCTGTCTTCTTAGTATTTTTTCTTTTTCCCACAAAGAATAACCTTCATAAGGCTCTCTAGGAATTTACTTGCCTCAATTCCTTCAAATTTCTTTTATTATAAAATTTATTTTTAAAAAATGTATGTCATCATGCAAGTTCTACATCCTCTGAATTTTGAAATAGAAATTATAAACGAGGAGTAGTTGTCTTTTCGTAGAACTCTTCCTCATTCTTTGTCTTTTTTAGTTGCATATTATTCCATCATGTGGTTATACCAGAGTTTATTCAACCAGTCTCCTATATATGGACAATTGGATTGTTTCCAATATTTTGTAATTACAAACTAAGTTGCAATGAATAACCTTTGCATATGTATTTTCACATTGGTAGAAGTACATCTTCAGGATTAATTCCTAGAAGTGGAATTGTTAGGTCAATAGGTAAATATATGTGTACTTTTGTTAGGTATTGCCAAATTTTCCTCTGTAAGGATTATACCATTTTGCATTCCCACCAACAATGCCAACAGAGAGGGCCACCAAGCTCTTTAATGTTTGCCAATTTGATAGTTAGAAATGATATATAAGGAGTAGTTTTGTTTGTTTGTTTGTTTTTTGTTTTTATTTATTTATTTATAGCTGTGTTGGGTCTTCGTTTCTGTGCGAGGGCTTTCTCTAGTTGTGGCAAGCAGGGGCCACTCTTCATTGCGGTGCGCGGGCCTTTCACTCACGCGGCCTCTCTTGTTGTGGAGCACAAGCTCCAGACGCGCAGGCTCAGTAGTTGTGGCTCACGGGCCTAGTTGCTCCGCGGCATGTGGGATCTTCCCAGACCAGGGCTCGAACCCGTGTCCCCTGCATTGGTAGGCAGATTCTCAACCACTGCACCACCAGGGAAGCCCCTAAGTAGTTTTAATTTGCATTTCTTATATTAGGAAAGAAATTGAAAATCCTTCCTATTTTTAAGGGCCATTATTGTCCTTAGTAAATTATCTGTTCATTTCTTTTGCCCATTTTTCTGCTAAGTTTTTGGTCTTCTTTCCTCTCAATATTTAAGTTTCTAATATTAGGCATATTTGCTTTTTATCTGTGATATATGCTGCGTAAATTTTTCTCTCAGTTTGTCAGTTATACTTTGATTTTCTTTATGAATAAATTAGTTTTTTCCTTGTAAATTAAAAAAATTTGTAGTTAAATGTATTAATATTTTATTTTATTGCATTTAGATTTTGAGTCATGGCTAGAAAGCCTTTCCCTATACCCAGGTTAGGGAGGAATTCACTCATGCCTTTTTCAGCTTCTACGTTGACCTCTGTCCAGTTCTTGCACATAACCCCTTATATTTTAGAACCAGCAGCGGAGAACTGGGTCTTGCTCAAGCTGCCATCTCTCTTTCTGACCACAGCTGAGAAACATCCTCCAACCTTAAGGACTCAGATTATAAGATTGGGCCCACACGGGTAATCCAGAATAATCTCCCCATCTCAAGGTCATTAACTTAACCACGTCTGCAGAGTTCCTTTTGCCATGTAAGGTAACATATTCACAGGTTCTGGAGATTAGGATATGGATATCTTTGTGGAGGGTATTCTTCTGCCTACTACACTGACCATTCTGGAAGATCACACCACTGAGAACATTGCCACTGATGGTATTTGAGTTACAAATGTAGCACACCTCTTTCAGTGTATAGTTTTCATATGCATAGTGATTCTACATGTAGCTGCAAGCATCCAACTTCATGATATTTTATGGTGTAGCTGTGCTCATACATTTGTTGAAGTGTGTATTACTTATTAACAAGTTATTTTCCCTAAAATAAAATGTAGGCATTATCCTGAATTTTTATTTGAAGTTATGTGTATAGGTATATTATATTACCTATGGAGTTTTTCAAGGCTATAAAGCAAAAATTACAAAATATTGTTTATAAAATGGGGGTGTTTATAAAACAGGGTTGGGTCTAACAGGATTGAGAATGCAGCAGGTTAGACCACAGCATAGGGCTTGGCATAAAGAAGATACTCAGTTGAATATGCACCATCCTAGAGGCTTGGGAAATCTTAAACTATTTTAAGTAGAATGACTTTTGTTTTTAAGTATGTAAGGGATAGATGTGATTATTCAAACATTGTTGTCATTCTCCCCATCAAACACATTTAAGAGCTTTTCCATTTATAGCGTTCTCTAATGCAGAAAAGCAATAGAATTATTTAGATCAATTTCTGATTTTTGAGAACTAATTAGTTCTTACAGGACAAGGCAGGAGGCTGTTTTGAGACAAATTCATTTCAGTTTTAGAATTACAGTCTTTTGTGTATTTCCTATGTTTTTCAAACATAAAATTTTGTGACAATTTAATAATAGCTTTTTGCAGCCTCTTTGAAGTGATTCAAGTTATTTACTAAAATTTATAATTACTCTAAAATAGGCCAGTAAAGTGGTATTTCCTGGCTTTCAGAATTAAGGATGAGAAAGGTTAAGTGCCAGAGTTTATACCTCAAACAAAGCATCTACAGCAGGTCCTAGCTTATTAATTTTCAAGTCATTTTCTTGCCTACTAGACTGTACATCTTTAAAAACAGTAAGTAACAGACAATGAGAGGCTCACTCTGAGATGAGAGGAAACTGGGTCGAGGCCCTAAAAGTATCATCTGTTTTTATTTGGAATGCTTTCCTTCACATTAGCTTGATTTGCTTTAGAATGCGAGGGTTCTTGTTACATCACAGTTTGTTTTTCAGTATTGGTCTGTTTTTCTACTTGCTAGCTTTTCAAAAACAACATAATAGAAAGGAGGAATGGAGGAGTTTGCAAAAATCAATGGTTGTTTTCAACTGATAGAAGTCCATCTCAACAGTGTATTATTTTTATAATTGAAACTTTGTGAAACATTATCTTAGGCTCTTGTTTTGATGCAGAAATCATCTCAAAAGCTGAGTGTAATGACAGTTGTAGTATTTTATGTTAAGCTTGCAATTAGAACTACTTGGAGTGTTTATATGATAGGACATAGTACAAAGTTATGTATTGAAAAGGTAGGTTATTTGCTGGTTCAACTTGATAACTTATTAAACTTATATATTCTAAAAACGCAAAGTGTATCGTAAAGTTTAACTGTGCAATATATGTTATAAAGGTTCATCTTGTTGTATTTGCATAAATTTGCCATTTAAAAGGCAGTAAGTTTTACATTTGCTTTTTAAAAAAAAGTATCCAAACATGATTTTGAAATCTTTTATAACTTTGCAAATATGTACTAGACTCCTTATTTAATTGAAACAGTGTACATTTTAAGTAACGGACAACATCTTTTGTGTTATGTTAACAAGTTAAGTTATCATGAAGTATTTATTAGATTTATAAAAGCACACCAGGAGGCCTTTGGGCATGTGTATAAAAATAAACATTACAGTAAGACCAAATCCATTCGCTCAAGGAAGAAAACAAAAGTAACCAAGGAATCCTACCAAATAAGGAATTCCAGCCTGAAAGGTATTTCATTTACCATCCTTGGCGATCCAGAAACATAGAATCCATAAACTTGAAGAGGGAAAGAATTTCAAATTTGAGGATTCTCTGTAGAATAGCTCCAAACTTAAGGACACTGTGTGATGAAGTCGAAGTACTGTTGTTGAGAACAAATTGTTATGCTTGACCATCTCTATTAGTTAGGACTTTTGTTTTAAATGTACTTTACAGTAATTTTGATTGGGGGTCTTAGGGAAATCTTTTAAGGGTCTTCAGGAACTTACAGTCACCAGAGATCACTGTAAGAGTAAGGATTTGCTAAAGGTTAGTGAGATTAACGATGAAGTTATGTATTTATATTCTTATGAGGAACATGTCAGGAAAGAAAAGAAAGAGGATATAACTTTGATTTGATTTATTTAATTAATTAATTTATTTATTTATTTTTGGCTGCATTGGGTCTTCGTTGCTGTGCGCGGGCTTTCCCCAGTTGTGGCAAGCAGGGCCCCCTCTTCCTTGCTGTGCGCAGGCTTCTCATTGCGGTGGCCTCTCTTGTTGCAGAGCATGGGCTCTAGGCGCGTGGGCTTCAGTAGTCGTGGCATGTGGGCTCCGTAGTTGTGGCTCACGGTCTCTAGAGTGCAGGCTCAGTAGCTGTGGTGCACGGGCTTAGCTGCTCCATGGCATGTGGGATCTTTCTGGACCAGGGTTCGAACCTGTGTCCCCTGCATTGGCAGGTGGATTCCTAACCGCTGAGCCACGAGGGAGGCCCCATAACTTTGATTTGATTTTGACTTTCACAAATTTCTGTAAGTACAGTATGTTTTATAAATATGTTTTATTCTTGGAAATAAAAAGTAAATATGTACTTCTCAGCTGTGTCATCTAGTTGCCTTTTATGATTTCTAAGTGCTTTGTTTTTCTATTCTTCCCCTATTAAAAAAAACCCCAATTACTCAGGATCCAGCCCATTTTCTGAATATATTCAATTTTATTGCTGATTTACAAACCAGTTTCATAGAAACAGGGCTTTCTGAGGTGTTTGAACTGAAAACCATTTGGCAGAACCAGAGAGATAGTCAAAAAGAACAGCAAAGGGAAAGGCATTAACAGGCAGAGTTCAACTAGTGCCTCTGGGAACTGAGTTGAAGTAGCTTGGGGTTTAAGCTAGTAAAAGCTGTGAAAATCCTGATTTTACAGTCTATTGACTACTGTTGAGAAATTAACAACCTGAAGAGGGACATTGGCCAGCCCAGCTCCTGGGATGCTTCGTGTTCATTTCCTGTGGTTCCCTGAAGCTCTCCCAGATTCAGGTAGCTGCTGGCTGGCAGCCTCTATGCAGGTGAGGAGTGGTGCCCATTATGCCCTCACATAGGTGGGAAGATGGACAGGGTGGGAGGGTTGCCCTGCTACACTTCAGCAGTCTGTTTCTTTAACCTTAGCAAACATTTTTCAGTGCTGCTTCAAGCAGGAGACTCCACTTTTATCCTCAATGATGCCCCCTGAATCCATTAACTCTTCCTTATCTCCCACATAGGGAAAGGCGTTTGCTGCACAGTATCTCCCATGGGGGAGCGATTCAGAGAGAACAGCTTTAGTTTTTTGAGGAAGGTTCCAAAAGGGACACATTAAGCCAATAGAAAGCGTTGTCGAGTATTGCAGCCATGGCACGTTTCTTAGCTTTCTCCCCATCTGCCATACCCACCCCACAGCCAATTGTTAGTCTAACATCATTTGCTTTTTGCAGGATCCGCTATAGCTATGGACATCTCCAGTAGCTCTAACCCACCAACCCTGGACCCATTTTTGAGAATTTGCTGGAAAATGCATTTGGCATATGAAATTTTACTTTATAGAGGTTTTTTTTTTTTTTGCGGTACGCGGGCCTCTCATTGTTGTGGCCTCTCCCATTGCAGAGCACAGGCTCCGGACGCGCAGGCTCAGCGGCCATGGCTCACGGTTCCCAGCCGCTCCACAGCATGTGGGATCTTCCCAGACTGGGGCACGAACCCGCGTCCCCTGCATCAGCAGGCGGACTCTCAACCACTGTGCCACCAGGGAAGCCCTACTTTATAGAGTTTTTAAGAACACATCAGTTATGTCAGTTGGACATTAACAGACACTTACTCCTCTCTCACGCATGCAAGCTCACTCTCAGGATAACATTGAAGTTCTATTTTCTTAGCCAATTTCAACGATATGATACAGAGTTATCAACTATAGTCACCATGTTTTATATTATATACTCAGATCTTAATTCATCTTATACCTGAAACTTTGTACCCTTTTACCAACCTCTTCCTATTTCCCCCACCCCTCAGTCCCTGACAACCACTCTTCTGTCTATTTCTAAGAGTTTGACTTTTTTTTTTAAGATTCCACATACAAGTGATTGCATACAGTATTTTGCTTTTTCTGTCTGGCTTATTTCACTTAGCACAATGCCCTCAAGGTCCAGCAAATGGCAGAACTTCCTTCTTTTTCATGGCTGAATAATATTCCTCTGTGTGTGTGTATGTGTGTGTGTGTGTGTGTGTGTGTATCACAATTTCTTATCCATTCATTCATTAATGGACACTCTTGGCTATTGTGAATAATGCTGTAATGAACATGGGAGTGCAGATATCTCAATATTCTGTTTTTGTTTTCTTTGGATATATACCCAGAAGTGGGATTACTGGATCATATGATAGTTCTATTTTTACGTTTTTGAGGAACCTCCATAATGTTTTCCATAGAGGTGGCGCCAATTTACATTCTCACCAACAGTGCACAACGGTTCCCTTTTCTTCACATTCCCACCAACATTTGTCATCTCTTGTTTTTTTGTTTTGTTTTTGTTTTATTTTGGATGATAGCCATTCTAACAGGTATGAGGTGATATCTCATTGTGGTTTTAATTTGTATTTCCTTGATGATGAGTGATGTTGAGCACCTTTTCATGTATCTGTTGGCCATTTATATATCTTCTTTGAAAAAATATGTATTCAATTCCTCTGTCCTTTTTTTTTTTTTTTTTTCCGGTACGCGGGCCTCTCACCGTTGTGGCCTCTCCCGTTGTGGAGCACAGGCTCCGGACGTGCAGGCTCAGCGGCCATGGCTCATGGGCCCAGCCGCTCCGCGGCATGTGGGATCCTCCTGGACCGGGGCACAAACCCGTGTCCCCTGCATCAGCAGGTGGACTCTCAACCACTGCGCCACCAGGGAAGCCCCTCTGTCCATTTTTTAATCAGATTTCTTTTGCTATTGAGTTATATGAGTTCTTTATATATTTTAGATATTAACCTTTATCAGTTATATCATTTGAAAATAGCTTTTTCCATTCAGTAGGTTGCTTTTTCATTGTGTTGGTTTCTTTGCTGTGCAGAAACTTTTTCTTTTTAGTCTGATGTTGTCCCACTTGTTTATTTTGGCTTTTGTTGCTTTTGCTTTTGGTGTCAAATCCAAAAAAAATCCAAAAAAATCCAAAAGACCAAGGTCAAGGACCATAACAGCTATATTTTCTGCTAGGAGTTTTATGGTTTCATGTCTTAACATTCAAGTCTTTAATCCATTTTGAAGTAATTTTTGTGTATTGTGTAACTTAGGGTCCAGTTTCATTCTTTTGCATGTGGCTATACAGTTTTCTGGATACCATTTATTGACACCATTACTGAATATATATTCTTGGCTCCTTTGTCATGAACTTGTTCACCGTATATGTGTGGGTTTATTTCTGGGCTGTCCATTCTATCGATCTATGTGTCTGTTTTTATGGACATACCATAAAGTTTTGGTTAGTATAGCTTTGTCATATAATTTGAAATCAGGAAGTGTGATGTTTCCAACTTCGTTCTTCTTTCTCAAGATTGCTTTAGCTATACAGGGTCTTTTATGGTCCATACAAATTTTAGAATTGTTTAATTTATTTCTGTGAAAAATGCCATTGAAATTTTGATAGGGATGGCATTGAATCTGTAGATTTCTTTGGGTAGTATGGACATTTTAACTATATTAATTCTTCAGTCTTTGAGTGTAAATATCTTTCCATTTATCTGTGTCTTCTCCAATTTCTTTCATCAATGTCTTACACTTTTCAGTTATGGTGGTTGAACATTTATAGATAGTTATTTTTAAGTTTATCTCTTTTTTGGTGAGAATATTTAAGTTCTAGTCTCTTTTGCAGACATTAAATATTTGTAACTATTTAATTAGAGTGTGTTACATTTCATAATCCATCCTCTAAAGAACAGTGGGAGTGACCTAAATCATATCATGCTATTTCTCTGCTTAGAATCTGTCAATGACTTTCCATTATACTTAAAATAAGAACCCCTAGTCTTGACTTATGAGCCCTCCAACAGTACTTTTCTACCTTGGCTGCCTATTAGAGACACCCAAGGTACTTTGAAAAATTTCCATTGTCCAGCCCCCACCATTAGAGAATCTGAAGTAATTGGTTTGAGGTGTGACCCGGATTTCAGGATTTTTACAAAAGCTACTCAGTGATTCTAACAGGGAGCCAGGGTTGAGAGACACTGCCCTACCTGATCTGACCCATGCCTGCCTCTCCAGCCATCTCTCTCCCTGATGGACCCTCTGCTGGTTATGTTTCAGCCTCAGTGGCTACTTTCGGTCCCTTAAATCTATCTATAGCTTTTTTCTGCTTCAGGACTTCTGCACAGGATATTGCCTCAGCCTGGAACACTCTTCCCCTGATTTTCACTTGGCCTTTCATCATTTAAATCACCACAGTTTCAGTATACTTAGAGAAAGCATCCTTGACCCATGGAGCCATTTGCTATCACGTTACCCGACATTTTCTGTGCAGCACTGACCACTACGTGATCGTGTGCGGCTTGTGGAATCTTAGTTCCCTGACCAGGGATTGAACCCACGCTCTCAGCAGTGAAAGCGTGGAGTCCTAACCACTGGACTGCCAGGGAATTCCCATGGTATATTTTTTTTATTTGCATCTCCTCCCTCCCTCCCTTCCTTCTCACCCTCTGTTCCCTTTCCTTTGTCTGTTTTTGTTCTCTTCACCCTGGAATGTAGGATCCATGTTTTATCTTTTTCAGTGCTGTATCCTCAGCACCTGGATCAGTGACTTGCGTGTAGTAGACAATCAGTATATGAAGGAATGGATAAATACATTTTGAAAAATTTACATTATTTTTAAAGGATCAGCTCTGTCAACTTTTCTTTACTAATTTTTATATTTCAATATTACCTTTACTTTAAATTCTAAGACAAGAATTTCTTTTGTCATACAGCATTGTTATTATACTTTTATTAGTGTTCTGAACTGTTAACTTAGATTTATTGTTAGATTTAAATTTTAATGTATTAGGATTTTGATTCTTCAATTGATTCAGATTCAGCTATTATTAAATACCCACTAGGTGCCAGACATTATCTCATTTAATTATAAAGATATTTTACTCACTTCACCCATTTATCATATTATAAGTCACAGAATTGGAATTGAAAACCCAGCTTTCCTTATACTGTACCCATTCTTTCAACTCTGCTACTTTCCATGTTGGCTGACTAGAAGGGATTTGAGTGTTGTTGAGTGAGGCCAAATGCTGTAACTGCCCCATGTGTCTTTACTGAATACTGAACAGGTTATTAGCACATACCACAACTTTGATTTTATACTTTGTTACTATTGGTTTGGCCAGAAAGTTTGTTTGGGGTTTTTCCATAAGATGTTAATGAACAAACAAACTTTTTGGCCGACCCAATAATTATTATAAGGCAAATATTATTTAAACTAGAATTGATTGCTACTTCCCCACCTGTTCTCCTAACAGTCAAACATATGTGATAAAATGTAGCAAAGTTTGCAGTACCATTTGAATAAAATGTGGTTCTTCAGTTTGTGTGTCCTGGGATTTTACTCTATAACATCTCTGCTTTTTGCCTTCCTTTTTGAAACTGTTCTTACCCTCTTTTATATATGTAGTTGTCCGTGAACATTTCTAAACAAGCTTTCATAAAGTTGGTTTTACTTGTAAAAAATTATTATCCTTAGGTTGTGATTTTTGTTGCGGACAATAGAATCCATTTTGGCTGTGTAAAACTGAGAGGGATTTATTAGAGTATTACGTAGCTTATAGAATTTCTGGGAGAGATAGGGCACAGGGTTTAGATTTTACCCAGTTGGGAATGACAGAGCCTGGAGAACTTCAGCCATAGCTTTCTAGAAGAGCGAGTTTCCTTGTGCTGGCTGGCACTTCACTCTCACTGCCAGTTTTTTCAGTTCCCAGTTTTGTGTATGTGAGAATGCTTTGTACAACCTGGGTTGTGTACAGAACTTAGCTGCAAAAGCATCTAAGAAATGATGTTTTCAGTTTTCTAGATGCTGTACTACAGCAAGGATAGTAGAAGGGATTTGATTGGGTGTCTTCTTGGAATACATATTACATTATTTGCACTTTCACTGAGCTTGACTTTATATTTTTTTTTTTTTTGTTTGTTTGTTTTTTGCGGTACGCGGGCCTCTCACTGTTGTGGCCTCTCCCGTTGCGGAGCACAGGCTCCGGACGCGCAGGCTCAGCGGCCATGGCTCACGGGCCCAGCCGCTCCGCGGCATGTGGGATCTTCCCGGACTGGGGCACGACCCCGCGTCCCCTGCATCGGCAGGCGGACTCTCAACCACTGCGCCACCAGGGAAGCCCTTGACTTTATATTTTATTGAATGACTGTATTAAGATGTCCTTTTGTTGGGTCAGTTGTGACATAGTGGGTTTGACTTCTAGTTAGCTTCAGTCAGAAGAATTTTGTTCTTTGTTCATGGAATAAATCTTTAGAGTAGATCATCTTGAAATAGATCCCACTGGTTACAGTAAAGAGAGCTATAAATGAATCAAAATTGGCTTCTTCCATTAATAGCAGAGTAACTGAAAACAATCATGGTAGTCTTGTAATGCCGTCATTATATACATAAAGGAAGCATTTATTATATGTGTGACAGGTTAAAAATAGTTACTTAAAAAAGAACTTTAGGAAGAAGCATGGAAGAGTTTACAAATAATTTTACAGTGTGTGTAAAACGAGAGGCCTTTTTGTTTGAGATCAAACATAAATGACACAGGAATGTTGGCAGCACGCCTTGCATTTTGTTCAGTGAGCGTGCTTAGACTGTAAATAATGGCTTCATTTCTATTTTGGGACCTAAAAATTATTAACATTCTGTGTTTATGCAATATTTATGCAGTATTTTACACTAATAGTTATGGACATAATTAATCCCTTATTGTAAAGTTGGTGGCTTGCATCAGCTAGTCTTGGTGTATTCTTTTATTCCCTTAAATCCCAGATTTTCTTAGTATTTTATACTACTGGCAGGATATTTTCTGGTAGCTACTTTTTGCAGTTATTTATCAAACTAATTACTTATATCCAGGTTTCTCAAGGGAATCTCAGAAAAATTAATGTATACCATTCAAAGGTCCTAAAAACATTTAAGGTATATAATTGCTTTAGGGTTCAAATCTATATTCTCTGGTACATTTTGTGCAGTTATGCTGCTTCTCATTTTAATAAGACATTTTTATTTTTAGTAGGGTTTCTCTGTTGCAAATCAAAAGAGCAAAATTCAAAATGACACAGAATCTTAATATACATATATGGATGTTTTCCAGGGATCTGAATGAGGAGGTGAAATGTTTAAGTTTAGACAATGGTGGCTCTAAAGGAACTAGTTTTCATGTCCTGTTATTTCTAAATTTTTTAAGGAAACAGAAAGAGGAAATGGTTCGGCCTCTATGATATCATTAGTGCTATTTTTATTCTCTTAAGTTCAGAGGTTTCAAGGATAAGAAAAATATATGCAAAACTGAGGACATTCATCTTTCTTGATTTTTATTAGTGTGCTTTCAAAACGCTCGTATGGAATCAGCACATTTCTTCTTAAAATTTTGTCTTTCCACTTGCTTTAGGGATGTGAGTGTAGGCAGGAAGAATAAGGAAATGATATATATATTTTTAACAATTCCATGTTACAGTATATGTTAAAATAAGTAAGGATATTAAAACAACTTCATGGTACTAAAACCCAAAAATTCTATAGATAGAAACATTTGAAAAAGCTGTTACTCCATTTTAAAGATTAGCTTAATATTGAAATCATGTTACTGACCCATTTCAGACTGTTCTGAAAAAATTCTGTTAATTAAGTTTGACTAGGTTCAGTTGTTCTGTAAAAGTTCAGTTTTACTTTGGTGTCCTTGCACTTTCACACAATGGAAAATAACTTTCAGACAATTGAAAATAATTTCTTACACCTAATATTATGGAAAGTGGGGGCAATTATCTTTTTAAGAAAAAGCTGGAATTTTCATCTTTTCTCCCAATACAGGATCTTAATTATGAAAACCAACTACTTTTATTAAAGAGGATACTTTTTTTTTCCCATAGGAGGGTTTTTATTTTAATGCACAGATATATTAGAAGTGAAGAATGGCTCTTTTTCACATGATAGTATGCAGAGACTTGATATGATAAAACTGAACTGAGCTAGTCTTTTAATAAATGCCAGGTGTTTTCCATTTTTTACCCCTCTGAAGATTGAAAAAAGGGAAAATATTTCTGGTCTGTAGTTGTGGTTGGCATTAATAGCTTTGAATTCTGTTGGTCTATTACTGCTTGTTGTGTAGCAGCAAATAATTATTTCAGTTTACTTCAGTCAGTAAAAGGGAGTCTCCAACTGCTATGTTGGAAAAGGGGAGCCGTACATACTGGTTGTCTTTCTCGTCATCTTTATTAGTAAATATTTACTTATTTGAACGAGACAAGTATTGTAGACATTGTTTGAATTAACAAGATATGAATGTACTTTGGAATCATCCATCACTACAGAATGAAGTAGTGCTTTTTTATATCTTGTACAGAATGGTGATTCAGGATGTGTTGGTATGAGAGTGAGGAATTTTCTCTGTCAAAATTAAAAAAAAAAAAAGAAATGTTACCAGTTGCTAGCCTCATCTCCTTAGGAGTTCGAACCTCTTATGCCAGAGACACAATCCTCATCTCCTCTTCTTGGGCCCACGCAAAAGGAGCTGAGTTGGGTTAGAAAACCATCTGTTTTCAGTCTGAAGCTGGGATTTTCAAAATTAGCCCCCAATCATTTCTTTAACAATATGGTTTCAGTGGGATACCTTCTTCATGTTAGTTCCTTTCTGAATATCAATAGAAATGCTTAAAGGAAATAAGGACTACTCTTTCCCTTTTTTTCCTTCTTTTTTTTTCACCTTTTAATTTATACTACTTTGTTATACATTTTATTGATAAATATCTTCCTGCAATCTCATAATTCCTATCAGAATAAGGAAGGAGTATAAATAAATGAGACAGTTTCACATTAAGTTAATGTCTCCTTTTTAAAGCTGTGCTTCCCACCTGGGAGTCATTTAAGATATCACCTATGTAATGTTTAATAAAAAATAGGTGGTAAGCCCCACCTTGGATCTACTGAATCCAAATCTTCAGGGTGATAAGGCCTAAGCTTCTATCAGTATATTTTTCCTCCAGCTGTTTCTGATACATATCTTTGACTTAGAACCACTGTCCTAAAGCATGTTTTCTGTTTGTTTTATGCTCTAGGACAATATGTAATGTAACTCTATCCTGACTGTTTTTCTGGAATAATTAATACCAAGAGTTTTCTTTAAATTTACCTGTTTTTATATTAATTTTTTAAAGGTTTATATATGTATATATATATATATATTTGATTTTTTTCATAATTCAATGATGAAAATGAAACAGCAACATTTATTTTGATTTGTCCTATTTTTCTTGCAAGAGTGGTCCATTTCCGGTTCTGTAGCATAGCCATGAGTGTGAATAAGCTCATTTTCACCATGAACCATCTCAGTAAACACTGATGATGATGATAGATTTAGTCTTACATGCTCATATAAATTGCATAGAATTTAAAATTCACAGTTGAAAAATGAGATAACATTAATGAGTTATGCCAAATTTTGATAATGTGTCAAAGTCAGATCTTTAGGGCTATGTTGCTGAGTTTTGTCAATGAAAAAATGAATCAGTAGTCAATCTAAGGAAGAAACGGACAATTTTACTCGAGCCAACATGAGGATTATAACCCAGGAGACAGTCTCTTAGAGAGCTCTGAGAACTGTTCCGAAGAGGTAAAGGGAGAGGTCAGTGTGTGTGTGATTTTTGCCGAAGGGGACACCTGCAATCAAGCACACATCTCAGTAGAAGGTCGCTGCTGGTCATGAGGAACAGACATCTTAGTTAATAGTTTTAGTGTTTTTCTAAGTATGGAGAAATGCAAGAATCCAGGTTCATAAAAAATTTCTTCTGAAAATATCTAACCACCTGAAGGCCAGTTGTGTCAGTTTCCCCAGAGCACAAAGTGCCGTATCCTGACCTTCACCCTGTAGGTCAGCGGCTGCAGTGATTACTGACTTGATTCTTGTAGAACTGGATGGTGGGCAACATTCTTTATTTTACAGTCCCTTCCCTTTTAGTCTTAATTTTGACCAAGGTTTGGGAGGCGTTATGTGACCAGTTTGTCCCGTGGCAATAGGAATACTCATTCTCAGGTCAGGCTAGGATTTCGTTCACAGGTCACTCAATAGCTGGACTAGGCCCTGTTAGCAGTTGCCAGAAGCCTCTGAACCACCTAGCTTGCTAGTCAGTTTTGGTCTAAGAAAAGGTAGTCCTTTTGTTGCTTCTTCCCATACTAGAGTTACACTACTACAATCATTGATATATAGAACTATATTGATAGAACTATATATTTGATCAGTCATTTCAAGATACCTAATCATCATTAATTTTATCTGAGGCTCAGTCACACCTTTGGTAATGCAGGAAACAGTAATCTTGTAAAATAGAATATAAGAAACATAGATAGTAACGTTAATAAGTAAGTATTTAAGTTCTTAAACTTCCATTAGGTGCTGCCCAGTATCTCCCCAGTCATCTGATCAGTCTGTTCTGCACCAATCACTGTCTTTAAGGAAAATGATATATTGGCTTTGTACATGAAGTTCACCAGAGATGTTTGCACATACAAGGCGAGTGGTGGGTCATTGTGACCCCCTCACTGGATTGAGAAAGGAATGCTGTCTTCTAAGGAGTTACATGGTTGGCCCCAGAAGAAGAAAAATTGATCTTTATGATTAAGTAGGCCTTTCTGCCATTGGGGAGGTCTGGTTAATACATAAAGTAGATGCAAAATGCACACTAGAGGGGAGGGAGGAGGCCCAAATGGGCAGAGAAAAAAATTACGTTTAAATTTTTCTTGTCTTGCCTTAAAATGTGAATTTTTATTTTATTTTTAAAATTTATTTATTTATATAGTTATTTATTTTTGGCTGCTTTGTGTCTTCATTGCTGTGTGTGGGCTTTCTCTAGTTGCGGCGAGTGGGGGCTACTCTTCGTTGTGGTGCGCGGGCTTCTCATCGTGGTAACTTCTCGTTGCAGAGCATGGGCTCTAGGCGCATGGACTTCAGTAACTGTGGCACGCGGGCTCAGTAGTTGTGGCTCGCGGGCTCTAGAGCACAGGCTCAGTAGTTGTGGTGCATGGGCTTAGTAGCTCCGAGGCATGTGGGATCTTCCCGGACCAGGGCTTGAACCCATGTCCCCTGCATTGGCAGTGGGATTCTTAACCACTGCACCAACAGGGAAGTCCCTGAATTTTTATTTCATCAGTTTGAATATTATTGTTTCTCAAGTGTCATTATGATTCAATATAAGCCTATTTATGCTTCCTAAGTCAGTACTTTTTTGATAGTGAGAAAATTGAAATGATCAAGACTTACATTTTAATCTTGCTTTCAGTACAGATTTGTTGCCACTGTGACTATAAACAAATTCATTCACTTTCCATCTTCTTAAGACTGGAGTTCGGTATCAAAGAATTTACAAAAGCTTTTACATTTTTGGATAAAACTGACTAAATGTTTAACTTTTGTTTGATATAAGTGTTACAGAATTTATCTGAGGTTGATAACACAAAAGAAACTATTATCTTCAACATTAACACATGTAAGAGAAAGTTATTCATATTATTAGCACCAAAATTTTTTACAGTAAGTAGATGTTTATATGCTACTACTATTAATAGCTTGCTTAAACCTGTTACACTGTTTTAGCACTAGTACATTGTGTATGTGCTTTTAAAAATTGCACAACATTGTAAATCAACTGTACTCCAATAAAAATTAATTTAAAAAAATTGCTTGTAAGTGCTATTATTTGTCAATTCCTGTACCTCATCTGATGGCAGTCCTCCTCAGTTTCCTCCATTTTCAAGCCTCTTTAAATGAATAACTGTGGTGGTTCCTAGCATGGCTTTTTGGGAGAACTCAACTGCAAGAAAATGCACATCATTGATAAGCATCTCCTCCCAGTGAGTTTGTATGGCCTCTAATTCTTAAAAAGGAATCCATATATTTTGGCCCTTACAGGAGTAAAGCCGATTGAGTTAAATTCCTTTGAAGTTGGGTAGAAATTACTGCCGTCATCTGTGTAGATACCAAGTGAACATTTTAAAAGAGGGGGAAAATGCTAAATAAAATAGAGAAGAAAAACAAAACAAAACAAAACCCGTACTATATATATTATGTGGCTGAATAATAGGAAAAAAATTCAAATGACCAAGAAAAGCTTCTGAATATCTTTCTCTTTGGATTGGAGAAGATGACTCCCCAGTTGTTGTATGGAATGTTATATTCAGAGAGAGGTAACTCTAAAGCTGAAGAAACTATCCTCCATGTCTTAAAAATTAATTCTGCATTTTCTTTGGTGGGTGTTGGGGATTGGTTTCAGGATATGACAGCGCGTGAGCTGCTACAGCAGAGATACACGCTTCCAAATGGAGACACTGCCTGGCGGTCCTCACCCCTTGTAAATGCTGCTCTGGAAGGGAAGCTGGTCCTCTTGGATGGCATTCACAGAGTCAATGCTGGTACATTCGCTGTATTACAAAGGTCTGTATGAGTCACACACACAAAAACACACCGCGTAAGCAGCAGACGTGGAACTTTCTCAATCTTCTAATTTAAACTGGGTTACATAGTCCCTGAGGAATTTATAATTCTATATCCAAGTAGAACAGCAGATATTTTTATTGTTTTAGCCACAGTAGAGTAAAACTTCAAATAATGAACATTTTGGGAAAAGCCACCGCCATAGCAAAATTCTGTGTGTAAGAGCTGGAAAAAGAAAACTTTTAAGTAGTAATTTTGAAACTTTATATAGGTTGATGGATATATGCAATGTCATACAGCTGAAGTTTCTGCAGTTTGTCAGAGCTTCACTGTTTACAAACTCCTTTTCAATCCTAAATCTAAATTATTGGTGATACTGTCGGCATTTTTCTTTTTTGAGAGAGAAAATATAGTTCCTTATATAAAATGTATAATAGCTCTTTGATTATATTTTCTACAGGCTAAAGTTCACTTTGTGTTTACAAACTTGAACATTTGTGTCACTGTTGTTTTCTTATTTCAGTTTAGGTGGGGCAAATATCCACACATTCCTAGTTAAATTCTCTTTGACGTTAAGACTTCGTGTGTAACTTTCATGGAAAATATTCCCATCTTGTGTCACTTCGGGAGATTAATGATACCATTTTTGTTTGTTTGTTTGTTACATCTTGATTCTATCACTTGTAGACATTGTTTTTAACTTTTAAATCTAAATTTTAACTTATTGGGAAATTTCAAATAAGTGAAATAATCTAGTTCCCCAACTAACCATTCAAAAGTTTTTTGTCCTTGACAAGGTGCAAATACTGAGTGTAATTAAGGATTCTAAGAACACTGTGTTAATCCTGATTCAATTTGACAGCACTTAAAAGTAATAATCACAGGGCTTCCCTGGTGGCGCAGTGGTTGGGAGTCCACGTGCCTATGCAGGGGACAGGGGTTCGTGCCCCGGTCCGGGAGGATCCCGCACGCCGCGGAGCGGCTGGGCCCGTGAGCCATGGCCGCTGAGCCTGCGCGTCCGGAGCCTGTGCTCCGCAACGGGAGAGGCCACAGCAGTGAGAGGCCCGCGTACCGCAAAAAAAAAAAAAAAAGTAATAATCACAAACTTCAGTGATTTACCATAAACATTCTATAGATTTACAGTATTTTTCTCTTCTAAATAGGCAAATGCAAACAAACAAAATAATACCTACTGCCTCCTTTTACTGGCTATCTCTTGCCTGTTAGGCGAAGTAGTGGTAATAGCAGCAGCAGCTACCATTAATTGAGTACTTTCTTTACACCAGGCATCGTGCTAAGCCAGTGTTTCTCAGACTCGCAACCGTGAAATATCCTTGTGGGAATGAGGCTTAAAAATTACTGATGCCTGGGCTCCACCTCCTCAAATTCTGATGTAATTGATCCAGGATGAGGCCTGGACATTGGCATTTTTAACTGCTTCCCAGTAGATTCCAATGTGCAGCTGAGATTGAGAACAACTATGTTAAGCGTGTGTCTTCCATTAGCTGTTCAACGTTCACAGCAATACTGTGAGGTTGGTATTATTGCCCTAGTTTTATAAAAGATAAAATTTAAACAGGCGGGGGCTTCCCTTGTGGCACAGTGGTTGAGAGTCCGCCTGCTGATGCAGGGGACACGGGTTCGTGCCCCAGTCCGGGAAGATCCCACATGCCGCGGAGGCTACGCGTCCGGAGCCTGTGCTCTGCAACGGGAGAGGCCACAACAGTGAGAGGCCCGCATACCGCAAAAAAAAAAAAAAAATTTAAACAGGCGGATTAGTTCTTCCCCTTCCCAGTCCATTCAACTAATAAGATACAGGGCTGGGACTTGAACCCAGGTCTGAGTGACTCCACTGCCCATGCTCTTAACCTCTGCATTATGCAGTCTCTCCTCTCCTCAGTGCTCACCGAGCGGAGGTCTGTGGGGCGACTGTACTATGGGCATCAGGAAACTTTAGTGGTTGGTTTAAGACCTAGAACAGCAGGTTTCAACCTCTGCAACATCTGGAAGACAATGCTGTTTGTGCTGTGGATGGCTAGGTCTCATCATAGTTGGTATATGAAATAGCATTAGTTATTTCATTGTAAAGATTTTAGATATTTTAAATCCTGTAATTGTAAAGATAGAAATATTTTGATAATACTACGCCTTAAAGAGTTATGTTAGACTCAAGTGAATATGTACCATCTGCCTTGTTCATTAATATTTACCTCATGGTTATCCTGAGTCAGTCATTCAGCTGTTTCTCTTTTTGTTTTTTCAGTTGTTTTACAATGTTGTGTTAGTTTTTTTTTTTTAACATCTTTATTAGAGTATAATTGCTTTACAATGGTGTGTTAGTTTCTGCTTTATAACGAAGTAAATCAGCCATAGATATACATATATCCCCACATCTCCTCCCTCTTGTGTCTCCCTCCCACCCTCCCTATCCCACCCCTCCAGGTGGACACAAAGCACCGAGCTGATCTCCTTGTGCTATGTGGCTGCTTCCCACTAGCTATCTGTTTTACGTTTGGTAGTGTATATATGTCCAGGCCACTCTCTCACTTCATCCCAGCTTACCCCTCCCCCTCCCTGTGTCCTTGAGTCCATTCTCTATGTCTGTGTCTTTACTCCTGTCTTGCCCTTAGGTTCTTCATAACCTTTTTTTTGTTGTTTTTTTTTTAGATTCCATATATATGTGTTAGGGTACGGTATTTGTTTTTCTCTTTCTGAATTACTTCACTCTGTATGACAGTCTCTGGGTCCATCCACCTCACTACAAATAACTCAATTTCGTTTCCTTTTATGGCTGAGTAATAGTCAGTTGTATATATGGGCCACATCTTCTTTATCCATTCATCTGTTGATAGACACTTAGGCTGCTTCCATGTCCTGGCTATTGTAGGTAGAGCTGCAGTGAACATTGTGGTACATGACTCTTTTTGGATTATAGTTTTCTCAGGGTATTTGCCCAGTAGTGGGATTGCTGGGTCGTATGGTAGTTCTATTTGCAGTTTTTTAAGGAACCTCCATACTGTTCTCCATAGTGGCTGTATCAATTTACATTCCCACCAACAGTGCAAGAGTGTTCCCTTTTCTCCACATCCTCTCCAGCATTTATTGTTTGTAGATTTTTTGATGATGGCCATTCTGACTGGTGTGAGGTGATACCTCATTGTAGTTTTGATTTGCATTTCTCTAATGATTAGTGATGTTGAGCATCCTTTCATGTGTTTGTTGGCAATCTATATCTTCTTTGGAGAAATGTCTATTTAGATCTTCTGCCCATTTTTGGATTGGGTTATTTGATTTTTTGATATTGAGCTGTGTGAGCTGCTTGTAAATTTTGGAGATTAATCCTTTGTCAGTTGCTTCATTTGCAAATATTTTCTCCCATTCTGGGGGTTGTCTTTTCATCTTGATTATGGTTTCCTTTGCTGTGCAAAAGTTTTTAAGTTTCATTAGGTCCCATTTGTTTACTTTTGTTTTTAGTTTCCATTTTTCTAGGAGGTGGGTCAAAAAGGATCTTGCTGTGATTTATGTCATATAGTGTTGTGCCTGTGTTTTCCTCTATAAGGTTTATAGTTTCTGGCCTTACATTTAGGTCTTTAATCCATTTTGAGTTTATTTTTGTGTATGGTGTTAGGGAGTGTTCTAATTTCATTCTTTTACATGTAGCTGTCCAGTTTTCCCAGAACCACTTATTGAAGAGGCTGTCCTTTCTCCACTGTACATTCCTGCCTCCTTTATCAAAGATAAGATGACCATATGTGCGTGGGTTTATCTCTGGGCTTTCCATCCTGGTCCATTGACCTATATTTCTGTTTTTGTGCCAGTACCATACTGTCTTGATTACTGTAGCTTTGTAGTATAGTCTGAAGTCCAGGAGCCTGATTCCTCCAGCTCTGTTTTTCTTTCTCAAGATTGCTTTGGCTATTTGGGGTCCTTTGTGTTTCCATGCAAATTGTGCAATTTTTTGTGCTAGTTCTGTGAAAAATGCCATTGGTAGTTTGATAGGGATTGCATTGAATCTGTAGATTGCTTTGGGTAGTATCGTCATTTTCACAATGTTGATTCTTCCAATCCAAGAACATGGTATATCTCTCCATGTGTTGGTATCATCTTTAATTTCTTTCATCAATGTCTTATAGTTTTCTGCGTACAGGTCTTTTGTCTCCTTAGATAGGTTTATTCCTAGGTATTTTATTCTTTTTGTTGCAGTGGTAAATGGGAGTGTTTCCTTAATTTCTCTTTCAGATTTTTCATCATCAGTGTATAGGAATGCAAGATTTCTATGCATTAATTTTGTATCCTGCTACTTTATCAATAAGCTGTTTCTTTTCATTTCCTTCCTTCTTCCCCTTTCTAGCTCCTCCTCCTCCTCCTCCCTATTCACATCTAGGAACCATGACTACTGTCCTCCAGTACAGAAACCCACAGTTTTTGCCAAGTATAACAGCACTAGCCAACTTAAAATTTCGAAAGGTGCATTTAACAAAATTGCTAGACTCAATTGCCAGTAATAATACATATGACTAAAATATTAACTGACTGATGCTACCTCTAATAACTTCAGTGTTCAAAACTGATTAATTTGTTTGCTGACCTTCCCCTATCCCATTAGATTGATCCATGACCGAGAGCTTAGCCTCTTTGATGGCTCTAGGCTGCTGAGAGAAGACCGGTATATGCGTTTAAAGGAGGAGCTACAAATGTCTGATGAGCAGCTACAGAAGAGGTAATTTGGGGTATACTACTCTTATTCTTATTGTCAAGTGTACCTTTTTAAAAATTATTCTTCTAAACCTAGGGTGAATCCAAGATATCTTTGAGCAGCTTAATAATTTGGTGTCCTAGACAAGATCATGTTTTGGCACTTTTTAATGCTTGAGTTTGCTATCCTAGATGTACTCTGTACTTTCAGCCTTATTTTTACATAAGGGGTTAAACATTTTATAAGAGCATTAGTTTTAAGAAGATAATTCCTCTTCTGCTGTCCGGAGCAATTCAATTTTGGCCCCAAACTTTGTATCACTTCAGAAAAAGCAAAAAGGGAGCCTCACAGTTAATTGGGCCTACCATCCTGGGAAGTGATCAGTGACTTCTGGGGTTTGTCACCTGTTGCAAGATTACCCTTTGTGCCTTATTTTAACATTCCTTCCAGAGCTGTAACAACCAAATTCAATGTATGAGATTGGATTGGATCCTGGATCAGGAGATGAAATGAAAACAGCTATAAAAGACATTTTAGGACAATTGAGAAAGTGTAGATGATATTGAATTAATATTAATTTTCTTAGGTACCATAATGGTACTGTGTTTATGAGGGGGTTGACCTAAAACAAATAGACTTCGAATTGTTTCTCCGACAAAAATGCGTTTATTCAAGATTAACAAAGAACTGCAGTTTAGGATCGCTAACCATGGCAAGCCACGTGCAAGTCCTTATGCAACAAGAAGAGGAGGAAGGACTCTTCTAAAAGGGAAAACGGAAGTCGGGAGAGCTATAGTGAACAAAGAATCCATTGGAGGAATTGAGAGTTCAAAGTGTAGTGGCTTTACATTGGCTGAGTCCTGCCAGTCTCTCATTGGCTGAGCTCTTGCCAGGCAAGAAAAGTAAGTTTTTCTTCTTCCTGTTGGGCTCTGCTATTGTCACAGGGCGTGGGAGCTCCCACTTCTGGCCTTCGACTACTTAATTGAGGTTTCTGTCTATTGATTTTTTTGCAAGGAGAATATTTCTATTCCTAGGAGCCATATGCTGAAATATTTAAGGGATAAAATGAAAAGATTTCTACAACTTACTTCCAAACGTTTCAGGGAAAAAAAAGACATGATGAATGGTTACAAATACACACACCACAAAGAGCAAGGGAGAGTGAGAACACAAAGTTCCCAAATCCCATTAGACTGAATGGGATTGATTAAAATCTTAACAATTGGTGAAATCTAGGTGAAGGATATATGGGTGTTCATATTCTATTCTTTCAAATTTTCTATGGGTTTTAAAAATTTCAAATTAAGAAGTTAAAAAGAAAGTATTTCTTTGAGCTGCACACTATACTTTCCTTTAGAGGAGGTTTAGCAATTATAAGTAATTTTCTGTCTCATTATATTTCCATGGATATTTTCGTGTAATTAGAGATTGTTACTTTGGGGAATTCCTATTTACTTAATTGAATCTTGTTTGATTGTAGCTCCCCCTTCCCCCAAAGGGCTTGCTACCATATTTAAAACAATAAAATCCTACAAATAATAATTACATATATTTCTTATTGTGATTATGTTTTAAGGAGAATTTTTAAAACTTGGAATTTTTTTTCTAGAGTGGAAATATTAAATCTTACTATCTCTGTATAAGTTATTTAAAAATTCACTTGATTACACAGCTATTTATGCTTCTGAGGTGCCTATCATCAGATTCCTCTACCCCAGTAAGTGGTTTGGTTGAGTGTTTAGGGAAGCAAATAATAAGGATACCTCTCATTTCATACCTTGGCATTATAACATTCAGCTACTGTACATTATTTACATCACGCATCAGGGAACAGTTGTATTTTCAAGGAGATGAATCAAAGTAATTGGGAAGTAACTATCAGCAAGACTGCCCCTTGGTTTCCCTTAGGACTTAGGGAGCAGTGTCTTCTAGCCAAATGTCCAGGAAATGACAACCGTTTTCTATGAAAAGAACCCAAGTTCTCCCGAATGGTCATAAGCAGTTTTACAAATGAAAACACTTTCAGGAACAAAGTGGCCCTTAGCTTCACGTTCAGGATTTGGCTCAGACTGGTTAGTAGTCCTTCCTTCTCGAAGCGTCCTGTCTTCATCGCTACTGATTTTCTTCACTCCCATGAATAGAAACCCAGCTCAGTTCTGTCTCAGAAGTCACTCTAAATAGGTGGAGACAGATCAGAGCGCTGCTTAGTTTCCTTCGCTTATTTTTACATTTTTATTTGAGTTTTTGTTTTTTTAAATAATTGTTAAATATGCCAGAAATTTGATCCAGATAGTTTTCAAGGCTTTTAATGAAAGATGCCAGTTCTCTGTTATCTGTCCTGAGACACTTTCCTGTTTCCTATTCCTCAGAGGCTACCACTTTCAACTCTGAGCTGTTTCTTTTGATATTTACCTCCATATCACTAAACAATATACTTTCATTGACATTTTTTGATTTATTTTTCAGTGTCAGGCATTGTCCATTGATTTCCTACTATGGAAAATTACAGTTTAGCTCTCTTTCACCATCCCTCTGCCCACTACACATACATACTTCCTATCTTCCATTCTTCCTAAATATTAGGTAATCATTTTGTTTAGAACTTCATTCAGTGTTTGCATTATTATCATGGCACAAGGACTGTACACAGCTGAACCATTCAATAAACTACCGTTGTTTTTCTTTTCTTATATGCGTTTTGTTTTTCCTAAAGTTAGTAATTGCCTGCATATGAAGAGAGGTAGATATAGAAATAAACAATTAAAATGCAACTTTTAAATGTTACAGTAGAGATCTCTACATAATGCTGTGTGAACACAAATGAGGAAGTGACCCTCTTTTCTTTTCTTTTTTTCTTGTTACCTCACAGAGATTTATTAGTGAAGGCAAGGTGCTTTAAAAAGTTGGCAAATATAAACAGGTAGTTTATTTGCACCGAAAAAAACAAGCTTTTCAAATTGGCTTGAATTTTCATTTTTTTATTTCTTTTTACAGCTTTATTGGAGTATAATTGCTTTACAATTGTCTGTTAGTTTCTGCTTTATAACAAATTGAATCAGTTATACATATGTTCCCATATCTCTTCCCTCCCTCCCACCCTCCCTATCCCACCCCTCTAGGTGGTCACAAAGCACCTAGCTGATCTCCCTGTGCTATGCGGCTGCTTCCCACTAGCTATCTATTTTACGTTTGGTAGTGTATATATGTCCATGCCACTCTCTCACTTTGTCACAGCTTACCCTTCCCCCTCCCCATATCCTCAAGTCCATTCTCTACTAGGTCTGTGTCTTTATTCCTCTCTTACCCCTAGGTTCTTCATGACATATTTTTTTTCCCTTAAATTCCATATATAGGTGTTAGCATACAGTATTTGTCTTTCTCTTTCTGACCTACTGCACTCTGTATGACAGACTCTAGGTCCATCCATCTCATTACAAATAGCTCAATTTCATTTCTTTTTATGGCTGATTCTCCATCTATTTGTATCATCTTTAATTTCTTTCATCAGTGTCTTATAATTTTCTGCATACAGGTCTTTTGTTTCCTTAGGTAGGTTTATTCCTAGCCATTTTATTCTTTTTGTTTGCAGTGGTAAATGGGAATGTTTCCTTAAATTGTCTTTCATATTTTTCATCATTAGTGTATAGGAAAGCAAGAGATTTCTGTGCATTTATTTTCAGCCGCTCCGCAGCACGTGGGGTCCTCCCAGACCGGGGCACGAACCCACATCCCCTGCATCAGCAGGGAGACTCTCAACCACTGTGCCACCACGGAAGCCCTCTGGAGGGTTTTTTATCATAAATGGGTGTTGAACTTTGTCGAATGCTTTCTCTGAAATTATTGAGATGACCATATGGTTTTTCTCCTTCAATTTGCTAATGTGGTGTATCACGTTGATTGATTTGCGTATATTGAAGCATCCTTGCATTCCTGGAATAAACCCCACTTGTTCATGGTGTATGCTTCTTTTAATGTGCTGTTGGATTCTGTTTGCTAGTATTTTGTTGAGGATTTTTGCATCTATGTTCATCAGTGATATTGGCCTCTAGGTTTCTTTCTTTGTGACATCCTTGTCTGGTTTTGGTATTAGGGTGATGGTGGCCTCGTAGAATGAGTTTGGGAGTGTTCGTCCCTCTGCTATATTTCGGAAGAGTTTGAGAAGGATAGGTGTTAGCTCTTCTCTAAATGTTTGATAGAATTCACCTGTGAAGCCATCTGGTCCTGGGCTTTTGTTTGTTGGAAGATTTTTAGTCACAGGTTCAATTTCAGTGTTTGTGATTGGTCTGTTCATATTTTCTATTTCTTCCTGTTTCAGTCTTGGCAGGTTGTGCTTTTCTAAGAATATGTCCATTTTTTCCAGGTTGTCCATTTTTTTGGCATAGAGCTGCTTGTAGTAATCTCTCATGATCTTTTGTATTTCTGCAGTGTTAGTTGTTACTTCTCCTTTTTCATTTCTCATTCTATTGATATGAGTCTTCTCCCTTTTTTCTTGATGATTCTGGCTAATGCTTTATCAATTTTGTTTATCTTCTCAAAGAACCAGCTTTTAGTTTTATTGATCTTTGCTATTGTTTCCTTCATTTCTTTTTCATTTATTTCTGATCTGATCTTTATGGTTTCTTTCCTTCTGCTAACTTTAGGGTTTTTTTGTTCTTCTTTCTCTAATTGCTTTAGGTGCAAGATTAGGTTGTTTATTTGAGATGTTTCCCGTTTCTTAAGGTAGGACTGTATTGCTATAAACTTTCCTCTTAGAACTGCTTTTGCTGCATCCCATAGGTTTTGGGTCATCATGTTTTCATAGTCATTTGTTTCTAGGTATTTTTTGATTTCCTCTTTCATTTCTTCATTGATCCCTTGGTTATTTATTAGTGTATTGTTTAGCCTCCATGTGTTTGTATTTTTTTACAGAGTTTTTTTGTGTAATTGATATCTAGTCTCGTAGCATTGTGGTCAGAAAGATACTTGATACAATTTAAATTTTTAAAAATTTACCAAGGCTTGATTTGTGACCCGAGATATGGTGTATCTTGGAGAATGTTCCATGAGCACTTGAGAAGAAAGTGTATTCTGTTGTTTTTGGATGGAATGTCCTATAAAAATGAATTAAGTCCATCTTGTTTAATGTGTCTTTTAAACCCTGTGTTTCCTTATTTATTTTTATTTTGGATGATCTGTCCATTGGTTAAAGTGGGGTGTTAAAGTCCCCTACTATGAATGTGTTACTGTTGATTTTCTGGATGCTGGTGTTGAGATGGAGATCTCTGGGAGATTTTTGCTGTTTGATATTATGTGGAGCTGGAAGGTCTCTTGTGGACCAGTGTCCTGAAGTTGGCTCTCCACCTCAGAGGCACAGCACTGACTCCTGGCTGCAGCACCAGAGCCTTTCATCCACATGGCTCAGAATAAAAGGAAGTAAAAGTAGAAAGAAAGAAAGAAAGAGGGTAAAATAAAATAAGGTAAACTAAAATAAAGTTATTAAAATAAAAAAATAATTATTAAGAAAAAAAATTTTTTAAAGTAAAAAAACCACAAGAATGGTTGGATAGAACCCTATGACAAATGGTGAAAGCAAAGCTGTACAGACAGAATCTCACACAGAAGCATACGCATGCACATTCACAAAAAGAGGAAAAGGGGAAAAAATAATAAATCTTGCTCTCAAAGTCCACCTCCTTAATTTGGGATGATTCGTTGTCTAGTCAGGTATTCCACAGATGCAGAGTACAAGTTGATTGTGGAGATTTAATCCGCTGCTCCTGAGGCTGCTGGGAGGGATTTCCCTTTCTCCTCTTTGTTCGCACAGCTCCCGGGGTTCAGCTTTGGATTTGGCCCTGCCTCTGCGTGTAGGTCGCCTGAGGGCATCTGTTCTTCGCTCAGACAGGACGGAGTTAAAGGAGCCGCTGATTCCGGGGCTCTGGCTCACTCAGGCCGGGGGGAGGGAGGGGCACGGAGTGCGGGGCGGGCCTGCGGCGGCAGAGGCCGGTGTGACGTTGCACCAGCCTGAGGTGCCGTGCGTTCTCCCGGGGAAGTTGTCCCTGGATCCCGGGGCCCTGGCAGTGGCGGGCTGCACAGGCTCCCAGGTGGGGAGGTGTGAACAGTGACCTATGCTCGCACACAGGCTTCTTGGTGGCTGCAGCAGCAGTATTAGCATCTCATGCCCGTCTCTGGTGTCCACGTTGATAGCCGTGGCTTGCGCCCGTCTCTGGAGCTTGTTTATTAGGTGCTCTGAATCCCGTCTTCTCACACACCCTGAAACAGTGGTCTCTTGCCTCTTAGGCAGTTCCAGACTTTTTCACAGACTCCCTCCCAGCTAGCTGTGGTGCACTAGCCCCCTTCAGGCTGTGTTTACACAGCCAACCCCAGTCCTTTCCCTGGGATCTGACTTCCGAAGCCTGAGCCTCAGCTCCCAGCCCCTTCCCGCCCCGGCAGGTGAGCAGAGAAACCTCTTGGGCTGGTGAGTGCTGGTCGGCACCGATCCTCTGTGCAGGGATCTCTCCGCTTTGTCCTCTTCACCCCTGTTGCTGCGCTGTCCTCCGTGGCGCCAAAGCTTCCCCGCTGCCACCCCTCCATCTCCGCCAGTGAAGGGGCTTCCTGGTGTGTGGAAATCTTTCCTCCTTCACAGCTCCCTCCCAGAAGTGCAGGTCCCTTCCCTATGCTCTTGTCTCTCTTTTTTTTTTTTTCTTTTGCCCTACCCAGGTACGTGGGGGAGTTTCTTGCCTTTTGGGAGGTCTGAGGTCTTCTGCCAGCCTTTAGTAGGTGTTCTGTAGGAGTTGTTCCACATGTAGATGTATTTCTGATGTAATTGTGGGGAGGAAGATGATCTCCAAGTCTTACTCCTCTGCCATCTTGAAGGTCTCCCCCGCCACTCCCTTCTTGTCTGCAAAGTTTCTACAGAAAAATCACGTGATAACCATAGGGGGGTTCCCTTATATGTGACTCTTTTTCTCATGCTGAGTTTAGAATTCTGCCTTTAACTTTTGGCATTTTAATTATGATATGTCTGGATGTGAGTCTTTTGGGGTTCATCTTGTTTGGGACTCTCTGGGCTTCCTATACCTGGATGTCTGTTTCCTTCTTCAGGTTCAGGAATTTTTCCGCCATAATTTTATCAAATACATTTTTGACCCTTTTCTCTCTCTTCTTCTTCTGGGTCGCCTATAATATGAATATTAGTATACTTGATGTTGTCCAAGAGGTCCCTTAAACTATTCTTATTTAAATTTTTTTTAATTTTTGCTTCTCTGATTGGGTGATTTCCATTATTCTGTCTTTAAGGTCACTTATGCATTCTTCTGTTTCACATAGTCTGCCATTAATTCCTTCTAGTGTATTTTTCATTTCACCTCTTGCATGCTTCAGCTCTGATTGGTTCTCTTTTATATTTTCCAATTCCTTACTAAAATTATTACTGTGTTCATCTATTCTTTTGCTTAGTTCAGTTAACATTCTTATTGCTAATGCTTTGAGCTCCTTATATGGTAAATTTTAAATTTCTGGTTCATTAGTTGTTTTTTCAGGTTTTTTTCCTTAATCTTTCATTTGGTACAAATTCCCTTCTCATTTTACTTAACTTTCTCTGTCACTATGAAATTAGGTAAAACAGTTACCTATCCCATTCTTGAAGGGGTGCCCTTGTGTGGGAGCATCCCTATGCAGTTCCCAGTGGATTTGGTGGGAGAGGTGAATAGGAAGTGAGCGTGGGTCACATCTTTTCCTAGGGTGTGCTGGCAGCCATCACCTTTTTAAGTGATGGGGCTGGAGATGGAGGGGCTAGAGCCAGAGCCAGGTGTGGCCCAGGACTTCTCCTATTCTGTGTGGCTGTCAGCGCCCTACTGGAGTCAGGGTTGGTTCCCAACGTGCTGGAGCAGAAGCCCTGAGGGTTCCATTCCCTCTAAGTGTATTCCCTCTAAGTGTGCTCCCTCCCCCACTCCCAGCAACAGCATCTTTGCCCTAGAGAGGAGCAGCGCTGGAGCAAGAGGGGCCAGAGCATACCCTTGGCTCGGGCTGGGACGTGGGCTGGGGAGGTCCCAGCACACCAGTCAGATCTTTAGACTGCTCCTGATAAGGCACCTCCACGAACACCAGTAATGGCCACCCTCACCCCATTCAGATGTTGTGCTGGATCTGAGGCAGCTCCATCCCCCGCAGCTAAGCACTCTGCTCTGCAGAGGCAGCTTCTCCCTAGTGTGGAGCTGGAGCTAGAGGGGCTGGAGCGGGTGCCTAGTGCTGGCTGGGCTGGGCTCTGGGCTGGGCTCTGGAAGCCCACTAGAACCCCAGGCAGCTTCAATCTCCTTCCTCCACCTTGTTTCCGGGAGTAAGCAAGTGAGTTTGCCTTCTTCACAAGCAGGTCTAGGTTTCTTAGAGCCCTCCTGTAAGTCCCACTGGTTTGCAAGCCAGCTAGACAGACTTGTCTTCCCACAGTCAGACCCCAGGACTGAGGTGCCTAATATATGTTTCGAACTGCTCACTCCCCAGGGAGGATCTCTGAGCCTGTGTTATCCCCCTCCTCTTCTGTGTCCTTTCTCAGGGGCATAGGTCCCAATCTGATCGCTTCTCTTCCCTTCCTACCCAACTCTGTGTGGATCTTTCCCTTGGTGGTACAAGAGTCTTTCTGCCTGTCTCCAGTTTGTTTTCAGTGAGAATTTCGTGTCTCCTGCATTGGCAGGCAGACTCTCAACCACTGCGCCACCAGGGAAGCCCTGTAGATGTATTTTTGACGTGTTTGTGGGGGAGGTGAGCTCAGCTTCCTCCTACTCTGCCACCTTGATCGCCTCTTCCCAACCTTATTTTTTGTGTATCACTTTTTCATCCCAGACATTTCCTCTGTTGTCTAAATCTCGTCTTGGCACATTCAGGCACATCAGGTATTCTGTCAGTTTCATCTTCTGTCCATTTCATCTTTCTCCAAGGTATGTTCTCACTAGCCCTAATCTGGATTTGTTGCTCTCCATATGTGTAGCGTACATGTCATCCTAGATCTCTCTCCACTACCAGTCCCCCATTTCCTCTGGTCTTTCTTTCTGCAATCTTCATCAGTTAGATACTGAACCTCCTGGACTGACCTTCTTTTTTCTCTTACGTTCTGTCAATTTGTCAGGACTCTATTGACTTTTCAGAGGTGAGATGTCTAAAAATGGATTCTCCTCTCTGTCTGAAATCTCTCTCCCAGTTGAAAGCCTAATTGCTTTCCTTATCAGCACTCCCCCTTTTTTTAACCTGAGAAACACTATTTTCTTATGATGGTAAACAGTTTTTCTCTATTTTATTGTTATACACAGTCATATTACAGAATCTGCCTCATTCCGATGATGTGGATTGTTAGTAAATTTCTTTACCTTTTCCTGGTTAACCTTGCTTTAATTTTGTTGCCCATTTTTGTCTTTCTGAGAATAAATATGTGCTCTTTTAGGGTTGAAAAGGTTAGATTCTTCCTTCAAACCACTTGACTATATCTTTCAAGGCTGTGTTCATTGGGTAGAGAGCAGGCAGCTTGACTAAAAGGACATAGCATAGCATAAAAACTGGGAAATTTGTACCCCGTGAGAAAATTAATTTTTTTCATGAGTTGTTCTTATATGACCCATTACCTAGCTGAGTTGATCCTGTATTGTGTCCATATCTAATATGTCACTCTTGGCATCAGTATTTGAAGTATAAATTAGAAACTCGTAACCCAAGTCTTGTATCCTTTTATTCTGTACCTAAGCACAGAACTGAAGTTCAGCAAAGTGATTATTATTTGTCTTCGTCTTAAGTAAACTCAGTTATTAATGCTTTGTTTCTTTGTGGGGAATTTTGAGATAGAAAAAATATCAAAGGTAGAATGAAAGGAAATCAGAATTAAGCTTCTTTGCCTCTAGACCCAGTTTGATAAATTTAGATACCTTTTGGCTTTTAGATAGGAACAATTTTCATATTTGTGTTTGGCAGGAATCCTGTAGCTGCAAGTAAGAGCAACAAAAGAAAAACTTTAAATTCTTGCAAAAAGGAATTTGGGGGTATCTCACATGTTCACAGGAAGGGGAAGGATGCTCTTGGGCCTCAGGAAATAACTGGAACCTAGGACTTCAATGTTGTCCAGACTCTGTTTTGCTCTATACTTCACCTCGTTGTTTTGAGTGTCACAATACCTGATACATAGTAGGTCACTTAGTAAATGTTTTTGAAAAATGAATAAATCTTAACCTAGAATAAATTCTAGAAAACTCAAGGTAAAGTAATTCTATTAATCCAGTTTTAGATAACTTTCTGAGCTAGCAATGTTTCCTTGTATGAACCTACTAATTAGTAACACTTTGGTTTTTAATGACAAATCTGATAACATGGGGTCTCATAATTAACATCTACTAGCAGTGAGCTACCAAGCCTTTCAGCTTCATAGTATGAAGCCCAGTTTCTATACAATTATATTTGACTCCTTTGCTTACCTTCATTGGGGTCTAACCCTTCACCAAGATCATATACCTTGATCGTTTCCTTAGTATTCTTCGCAGGTAATGACATAGCTAATGTTCCCTTAGAAATAGCTTAAGAAGGGCTTCCCTGGTGGTGCAGTGGTTGAGAGTCCACCTGCCGATGCAGGGGATGCGGGTTCGTGCCTCGGTCCGGGAAGATCCCACATGCCACGGAGCAAGTAGGCCCGTGAGCCACAGCTACTGAGCCTGCGCGTCTGGAGCCTGCTCCACAACGGGAGAGGCCGCGATAGTGAGAGGCATGCGCACCGCGATGAAGAGTGGCCCCCGCTCGCCGCAACTAGAGAAAGCCCTCGCACAGAAACGAAGACCCAACACAGCCAAAAATAATAAATAAATAAATAAAATAAAAAAAAAAAAAGAAATAACTTAACAAATGTTAGAGACTTTCCTTCTTCTGTTGCAAGACTGACCCAACACAGCCAAAAATAATAAATAAATAAATAAAATTAAAAAAAAAATAGCTTAACAAATGTTAGAGACTTTCCTTCTTCTGTTGCAAGATGCCAGGAATACTGTGGACGTGGTCGTTAGAAATAACATGACGGCCACGCACACCAGACACCATGCCTGCATTTCTCACAGGAAATAAGGACCGAAATAGAACTACTTACTTTGATGAGAAAACTTCTTTGGGGAAAGGGGGAGAACAATACTATAGGCTGCTAAATGTGTCCCTTCCTGCTGTTGGTCAGAGCCTAGATGAGGCAGGTGAGAGTTTCTATGAATTGCTAATAGTTTATTTTACCAAAAATAAGGCCTCTGGTTATCTCAGGGAAGAAATAAAGATTAGGGGCCTAGTCTCAGTTGTAATTATATATGCTCTAACGTTTTTGCATTTTTATTGAATATTTTTATTGATTGTGATAAAACATTGAAAACAGTTTATAATCTCCCAGTTTTTATTCATCAGTTGTGAACAGTAAGTGGACATTGGGCGCAATCCTCAATCCGTTACATTCCCTGGACGCTTTTACTCTTACTCATGTTTGAAGATAGTTACGATTCAAGCATTCGAGGTGGGTACTCTCCTACCTCCCCCAGAAACCTCAGGATCTCTTTGCTAGAAAATTAGGCTGTATAAATTTTTAACAAAATTCAAGGTAGATCTAGGGTTTTATGCCCAAGTCTTTGTGTTTGATTTCAAAACAAAGCGCTGTATGCAAATTCTGATTTTGAAAAATAATGCTAAACATTTTACGGTCAAGGGAAAGTTCTAAGCTCTGTGCCTTTGAAGGATCTCATTACTTATTATTGTGTGTATCGCTTATGTCTTTTTTATACACGAATGTGTCACATATTTGATACAAGAACGAACCTTCTCTCAAAAATTCATTCAAGACCAGATTTAGACTAGCTGTTCTGCTTTTGAAGGGGAAACCATGGTTCTCAGTTCTTATCACTTATCTTTGTTTTGTCCTTGCCACCAAAGGTCTTCAAAAATTTTCTTGCAGTGCTGGTTATTAACAACAGCAATACATTTATCTATCTACCTATCCATCCATCTATCTATCTCTCATCTATCTTTCATCACACTAGACACTGTGTGGTATAAAGGTGTGTTAGGTGTGTCCATGCAGTTTGCTACATTGCAAAAAAGGAGAAATATGGACTGTGTACAGGACTGCATAACCTCCAGGTTCTGAGTTGGAACATTACTATTATAGTGTGGAAGGCCAGTTACAAAATCCGCTTCCAGTTCATGATTAATATCTTTATGAAAACCTTCTATATTATTATTTCAAATTCCTTAATAAACACATTTGACAAAAATGTAGCATATAATTTCCTTCAAAAGATAGAAATTTATTGAATTTTTTGTTTTATTAAAGCTCTGTTGAGGTATAATTGACATATTAAAAACTGCATATTTAAAGTATATGGTTTGATAATTTTTGGCTTTTTTATACACCCATGAAACCATCACCACAATCAATATAATGACTACATCTACGATCCCCAAAGTGTCCTTGGTCCCCTTTGTAATCCCTCTTTCTCTCCCCTTCTCACCCTCTTCTTCTACCCCTAGGAATCTGCTTCCTGTTATTCTATATAACTTGTATTTTCTAGAGATTTATATAAATGGAATCACACACATTACTCTTTTGGACCTGTCTTCTTTCACTCAACATAATTATTTTGAGATATTCCATGTTGTTTTGTATATCAGTTATTCATTCCTTTTTGTTTCAGAGAAGCATTGGAAAGTACTTTACTCTCTAAAAACATATGCCCCCAAACAAACATATTGACCGCAGTATTTTAATTTTTTAAGTGTTTGTACAAGATCTTTTGCTTTAAAATTTTTTAATCTTTATGAAATAATATCTGTTTATCTGGTTAATCCATATCATTAGTTTCATTTGTTATTTGTTGTTAAATTCTAGTAAAATTGAAGTTAACCTTGATTTTAAATTTTCGTAGTGCATATTTCCTAATTCTCAGTTATTTACCACTGCTTCAGCCTTTGTGTTACCCACCAATATGTCAGATCACCTGAAAGTACATGGCTGATCCTCAGGCGTACTCTGCTCTCTAACTTTCAGGCTTGGAGAACCTCGCTACATTCGGAAATGACTTTCCGTATGACCTATTTATATGTAAGGAAGCCTTTGCGGAGATCCTAACAAACAAAAAGATCCTTCTCATCCTGTTATTCAGTAGTTTGATGGCTGTTTTTATTGTCAGCATACACTTCTCTGCCTGTCAACATCAGCTGTCTAACAAACTGCCCCCTTTAATTTTTTTTTTTTTTTTTTTTTGCGGTACGCGGGCCTCTCACTGTTGTGGCCTCTCCCGTTGCGGAGCACAGGCTCCGGACGCGCAGGCTCAGCGGCCGTGGCTCATGGGCCCAGCCACTCCGCGGCATGTGGGATCTTCCCGGACCGGGGCACGAACCTGTGTCCCCTGCATCGGCAGGCGGACTCTCAACCACTGCGCCATCCAGGAAGCTGCTTTCCCCTTTAATTTTATCCAGCTCATTTGAGTACCCTGCTAGAGTCAGTACCAGAAAGCAAGCCACAGACAATGCATGTCATAAGCAATAACCATCCCCCTATATTAGTTAAAACCACCTAGCTTGCTTTCATGTTAATTGTTCTTCTAGGCCTGAATTTACAGCTCAGCTATGGTACCTTTTCCTGACCTATTGGTTTAAGGTGTAAATTGGACTTCCTCTTTTGGCTTGCTTATTGGATTTTGGCTTTGTTTATTCCCTAATTTAGTATCCCTCACTGTCTTGAGTAAAAAATTACATTTGCAGCTTTACTTTTGAACAAAGCACAAATAAGCAGGCTCTGTCTCTGCCACCTTCTTTTGTCCCGGCTAGGAGAGAGGAGGATCAAGGATGAATCCAACATCTATTGCTGGGCCATGAACCAGACTTTTCTGGATTATAGCAAATCACTTAGCAGAAGTGGAAAATGGAATAACCTTTCCTTTTAGCTTTCAGATCATAGAATTTTCTCTGTCCAGGTTCTGTTAGGTGACTGTCTAATTACTAGCACTCATGAGTGATCGTGTTATCCTCAGGACTTTCAGGCATTATCTGTGTTGTTGTCCTTTCCTCTTTTCCTAGAACAACTCCTTTGAACAGATCATCCCCGTGCCATGCTTGGGAAAAAGAAGTCTTTTTTTTTTTTTTCCTACCTAGAGAAATGAAATGGTATTTGGTAGCTTTTAGGAATTCATCCAGACTTTTCATATGACCATTTCTAAAAATTGCTTTTCCCTGACTTACAAATTATGCTGTCGTCCCCTAAGATTACAGATCATGTAGTCAGGGACTCAGTGGACCTACCTTTTCTATTGGAAGGACTTTTTCTTATCTGTAATCTTCAGAGTATTTATTTGATTCTCTCTGCACATGTCCTATCTCCTGATATTCTCACTACCCAATCACATAACTTGAGTTCTACCACAATAGTTAATGGCAATGAAGAAACGCCATTTAGGTCCCTTTATTTTTGTTTTTCTGAAGATCTTCACAAGTGTTTGAGTTTCATCTCTCCTTTCTCAGCAAGGATGATATAACCCTGAAAAAGTCTATTTGCACTGCAATTTTGAAAATTGATAAGAACTGAGGCTATTATTCATGATTAGATCATGATAAAGGGTTTCTAGCTCCTTCTTCAAAAACTACTCAAGTCATTTCACAAAGCATGGGAAGTCTTATTTTATTCCTCTACGTGTCCTAGAATATTTACATCCTCAGATTCCCTAGCAGAGATTTATCAAAGAGATTACTTTAAAAATCATATTGTTTCCTATAAAATGACAAAAGAGTGAATTATATAGAAGTTCACTTTTCTCTACCTTTTGAAGACCTAAGTATTCTTATTGCCAATCCAAAGTTTAATTTTAATCCAATCCCTTATGCTCCTTAAATTTTCTATATTATAAAAAGTCTTCTTATCCTGAATCATACTTCTTGGTATTTCTGTGGTTGACGCAGAGTGGGTTCCTTGCAAGACAGGAGATTTTAAATAAGCACAGGGGACCTATGAAATGAATATGGACTGTTTGGGGTTATGTTTCAAGGGACTATGGAGAAAATTTATCGTAAGTATAACAACATATCCAAAACGGTGGTTTGTACCAGGGATGGAGTTTCATCAGTGCATGTGGTACATCATAAATATTAATGGTTGGTGATTCTTCTTTTGTTTTAATCTTAGGTTTTTAGAGTGTTCTGACTTGTTTTTTCAAAGCTTGTTCTTTGGATAATAGCTTTAACTGTAGTACAGCCTTATTATTGCCTAGGCTTTAGCTACCATGACCTAATTTCTAACATAAACGGTTATGTTTTGAAAATTTTTTTTTTCCTTTTAGATCGATTTTTCCTGTCCACCCCTCCTTCAGAATCATTGCCTTAGCAGAACCCCCTGTTACTGGAAGCACGGCACAGCAGTGGCTGGGACCAGAATTCTTAACCATGTTCTTTTTCCATTACATGAAACCACTTGTCAAAAGTGAAGAAATCCAAGTGATTAAGGAAATGGTAAGAGTGAAGCCAGCTCTAGCCTGTTGCCTTCAGCTGTTCTCTTTTTAAGGTCCTTGTGACACCTGCTTGAGCAGAGTTGGATATTTTGGGCTTTTTCTCACTGTTAATTTCCAGATTTCCTCATAAAATGGTTCTCAGATGTCAACATTTTTCAAACTCATCTGGAGGGCTTGTTAAATGACAGATTGCCAAGTCGGTGGTTCTGGGATGGAACATGAGAATTTGTACTTCTAAAGGTGATGCTGACAGCTGCTGGTCTGGGGACCACACTTTGAGAACCATGAATGTTAGGCTATCTCTCCGTTTTCCTCATGTGGAAGCAGTTTGGGGATTCCTTTTCCTTTTATATTCAGCCGAAGGTGACTAAATTTTAAGTTCCTACTATTAGGAGAGGCCAAATATATTTTAGTGCCTTAGATTTTGTAGAAAATACCAAGTAGTGGTCCCCTCGGGATTGTAATGTATCCTATACTTAACTGATTAGTTGTCTCGTGGCTTGTAGTGTATGTAAACTATTATTGCAGTGTCTGCCTTAACCAAGCACTGTGTTTAGCACGTTTGGAGTTCTAGAGCTGCACTATTCAGTGGAGTAGCACTAGCCACATTAAATCAAATTCAAAAATTCAGTTTCTCAGTCTTTCTTCAAGTGGCCGACAGCATAGATAAAGAACATTGCCATCATCATAGAGAGTTCTATTGGGCAGTACTACTCTAGATCACTAATAATTAACTTTTTACATAAATGCGCTCATCCCCTTTGAAATACCAGAATGAATGAATCAATTTTAGGTCTTATGAGCATGGTTGTGGATAAGGGCATAGGCTTTAAAGTCAAATCGCTTGCCTTTAAATGTCAAATCCACTACTGATTAGCTTCTAGATCGTGGGTAAATTACTCAACTGTAGGCTCTTCATCTGAAGATGGGGATGATACTACTTCTTACATCACAGGATTGATTTAAAGAATAAATGAGTATGTACTGAATAGAGCTTCAAATTTTAAAAGTTCCAATTATGTAAATGCCCAAAGAAACCCTGAGCAGTTTATTTCTGAAATAGTCACGTGATACCAGTCATTGTTGTAACAACTCCTGCTCTTTTTAAATTAAAATTTTAAACTTGTTATTATTTATGTAAAAATTTATTATTCAATACAAATACATATTTAATTAGTTTAAAATTGGTGTACTTAAAAGCAATCAGTGTATGTTTTGGGGCAACTGTTCCTCAGAGTTCATTGATAAATAGATCATGCCCCTCAGGTATGTGGTTGGTTTTTATTTATTTATTTACTTTAATGAAGTATAGTTGATTTACAATGTTGTGTTAATTTCTGCTGTACAGCAAAGTGATTCAGTAATGCATATATATACATTCTTTTTCGTGTTCTTTTCCATTATGGTTTATCACAGGATATTGAATACAATTCCCTGTGCTATACAGTAGGACCTTGTTGTTTATCCATTTTCTGTATAATAGTTTGCATCTACTAATCCCAAACTCCCAATCCATCCTTTCCCCACCCACCAGGTATGTGGTTTTAAAGTCCTTGAAAAAATGCACAGCTTGAGCAACCGCCCTTTATACAAGGATACCTTACATCTCTTAGTAGACATAGATATAAGATTACTACTAAATGAAGGAGTTTGGTTTCAGTAAGAAAAGTGCCTAAATTAGAGTTGAAGCTAACAAAAAGGGATATTATATATGAAAAGTTTCTTACGGGTACACTCTATGCCAGTTTTTAATTGGTTAGAGGCTCCTTTCAGTTTTGTCCTGGTGATGGAATTGTAAATGAAGAGTGGCCTGGTTTTGATTACCTGATTCTTTTTCTTTTTTTAATTGAAGTATAGTTGATTTACAATATTGTGTTAATTACTGCTGTACAGCAAGGTACTCAGTTATACATATATATACATTCTTTTTCACATTCTTTTTCATTATGGTTTATCACAGGATATTGAATATAGTTCCCTGTGCTATATAGAAGGACCTTGTTGTTTATCCATTCTGTATATGCCAGTTTGCATCTGCTAATGCCAAACTCCCAATCCATCCCTTTCCCACCCTTCTCCCCTTTGGCAAGTCTATTCTCTATGTCTGTGATTCTGTTTCTGTTTCATAGATAGGTTCATTTGTGTCATATTTTAGATTCCACATATAAGTGATCTCATACAGTGTTTGTCTTTCTCTTTCTGACTTACTTCATTTAGTATGGTAATCTCTAGTTGCATCCATGTTGCTGCAAATGGCATTATTTCATTCTTTTTTGTGGCTGAGGAGTATTCAATTGTATATATGTACCACATCTTTTTTACCCGATTCTTAAAGAGAAAGCAGAGGCAGATGTGTTTCCTGAGAAAATGAATAAGCAAATTTATCCACAGGTTAAACATGATACCTATAATCAGAGATTTCAAAAATTATAATTCTAATATTGTTTGATAAGTAGCCATAATTTCTGGTTGATTGATCATATATCCCAATTTATTCTTTCTTTCCTTAATTCTCTTATAAAATAGGTCCCAAATATGCCTCAGGAAGCTTTGGACAAATTGTTATCATTTACACACAAACTCAGAGAGACACAGGATCCAACAGTAAGTCTGGGTTATTTTCCATAGGATTTTCTCTTGTTGACATGCTGCTTTATATTCTCAGAGTTCAGTGCTTTAAAATCTATTTTTTAAGCTGATATATTTATCCCTTATGCTATGCTTTCTCCTATGTATATATCTTACTGTTTCAATTACTTTAACATTTCTTCCAGCTCCTCATGGCTGGTGTCATAGAAAACAACTTTTAACTTTAGGGGAGTACTTGGGTATTCCAGGAGGTTTGGGTCTACCTCTCTTGTCTCCTATGCTGAGCAATCTCATGCATTCTTATGGCTTCAAGTATCACCTCTGTGTTAATGCCTACAACTTTATCTTCAGTTTCTAACTTCTTCCTCATTGATTCTCTATTTCGGATTGTATTTACATTTTGGGATGTTATGGGGCAGGAAACTTTTACCTGCTTTTGTTCTAGGTCCTTTGGCTAGCCTAATAATTAAACTGACATGAGATAGTTTAATAGGAGAAAAACAACAAATTTAATTTTGTACATGCAGAAGCCCCATAAAAATCTGAAACTCAAAAAGTGACCAAAGCAAGTAGCTTTTATACCTTTTAGTCAAAGAAACAATAAAATTCTGAAGAACTGACAACACAAAGAAGTTTGGGCTTGGGGTAGTAATTAAGTGAAGAAGAAACAAGGTTTGTTTATATAGCCTTCTCAGTCCTAAATTTCCTATTTCTGGTGATAAGGATGCTTTCTACCCTCCTGGTACAGGGAGGGTATCTGTTTCATGGGAGATTCGTTTCCTGCTTTCAGGAGGACAAAGGAGGGTCAGAGCGTCCTTGCACCAGCTAATTCCCATCCTGGTGCCTAGCACATACTAGAAAATTAACAAATGTTTGCTGAGTGCATGAATAAATTAATTAATTAGTTATTAACTTATTAGTAGATTTCCCTGGAGTTTTCTCTCCCAGAGAACATTACATTTTCATAAAAGAAATAAGAGGAAAAATAGAAAATTTATTTTTAATAATTTTTAAAAAGACCTTTCATATTTTTAAGCTGAATTCCTATTATTAATCATGTTAATCCAAAAAAAAACCCTTGAGGTGTGCTCTTAAACTGAATAACCATGGTAACTAAGGGAATGTGCTCACATCCTCACCCTTTTTTTGCAAGATAAAACTGCAGTTAGAAATTTGATATTATAGGTACATTAGGATTTTTAAATTAAAAGTACATTCTCAATTTTCAGTTGGTAATAATGTGAGAACAGAAATAGCAAACCCTTTACTCAACACCTAAGTGGCTAAACTTCTTTCTGATTTAGTCCTGGATGTTATTGCAAAGCATGATGGTGTTATCAACTGATGTGGTATTTTTTTTTCTTTTTTTTTTTTTTTGCGGTATGCGGGCCTCTCACCGTTGTGGCCTCTCCCGTTGCGGAGCACAGGCTCCGGACGCGCAGGCTCAATGGCCAATGTAGGCGGACTCCCAACCACTGCGCCACCAGGGAAGCCCTGATGTGATATTTTTTAAACTCACGAGAAGTCCTTACTGATCACTGGAATGAAATGTGAAGCCTGAATTCATTGTCATGTTTGGAATTAGGTTAGAATTTTGTAACCTGGAAAGTTACTGTATGGTTTAATAGGACTCTTGTCATAAGAATCTTCCGGTCGGAGTCATTTGTCATACATTTTCCATGATTAAAACAGGAATTTTTCATGGTCTCAAATATTAAGATGAGAATTGCTATCATATTTAACTTCCAATACTTTCGATCATAGTGGCTGAGACAACCTTATCCTTAATTCTTCCTACTTTCTCACATCCGTCCTTCTTTCTCATATCCATCAGTTGCCAAGTCCTTTGAAACATTGGTCCGATCCCTTCTCCCCCTTCTTATTGCCAGTAACCTTACTGTAGGACTTTCTCTCTTTATAAGTAGGTAACTGAAGTAGCTTTCTGATTCCTGTCTCAGTTTTCTCTGTCCTTAAACTACTTTGTATATTCCTGCCAGTTTAGTCTTTCTAAAATCATGTTACTAAGTCCTATTGCCTTTAGAAGAAGGGCCAAACTCCTCAAAATGTGATTTACGGGTCTTTGATATTAGGGAGCAAGCTTTCCAGCAGGACCCTCTAGTAAAGCTGGGCCGGTTTCCTCACATTCTGCTTGTATTTCTGTTCCTGTTGCTTTCGTGCCTTTGTTCATAGCATTTCTGCTACCCATTTGAACATTTTAAGCCCCTATAGCAGTTTTGTCAAGTGCTCCACTTATTTTTGCATTAAATTATATGCTATTTTGAATTGCAGTTTATGCTTTCTTATATTTAAATATTGTCTCCATGTCTAGAATGCAAATTTGTTGAAGAAGTCTGAATCAAATGTTTTGCTTTTGAGTTCTTTGTAACTTAGAATGTGTTTTTTAATAGAAAAAAGGATATGTCATAAACGGTGGTCATGCTCCTAATCTAGTCCCCAAAGGAGTGTTTAACTCGTGTTGTAGCTGAAATATAATGCTAATAACAGCAGTCCAACATGTCATGGAGCTGTGAAATACACGAGAAAGAAAAAACCAATTCACTTTCTGCTTCCCTGGGATGTACAGAGATGGGCTTAAGCGAAGTGATAAAAGGAACAGACAACGTAGTGTAGTTTTGGCATCCTCCTACCATCCATTCTGAATCCTCGGTTAATTAGATAGAGTCTCCTTCTCCGTTTCCTCTGGTGCTCAGGGCCACTTTATTGCCCTTGTCAGACTCTGTGACATCTCACCCTGGTCTCTTCTGTGCCTCCCCACCACCACTACCAGTGGACCAGTTTACTTCAGAAGTTCTCTTCTTCTCTTGATTTTCAGTGAAAACCACTGTCTTCTAATGCTGCTGATCTTAGTAAGACATTAGGCGAGTAATAATCTGATGCATTAGATTCCTACTAATGTGTAGGTCCCGTTCCCTTCCTCAGTTAGATTTTTTTCATTTTGAAGAGGCTGACTTTAAATAATAATTGCTGGACTTCCCTGGTTGCGCAGTGGTTAAGAATCCGCCTGCCAATGCAGGAGACACAGGTTCAACCCCTGGTCTGGGAAGATCCCACATGCTGTGGAGCAGCTAAGCCCGCAAGCCACAACTACTGAGCCCACGCGCCACCACTACTGAAGCCCGCGTACCCTAGAGCCTGCGTGCCGCAACTACTGAGCCCATGCGCCACAATTACTGAAGCTTGCGTGCTCTAGGGCCCGCATGCTGCGACTACTGAGTCCATGTGCACCATGAGGAAACTGGGGCTTCAAGAGATTAAGAAACTTGCCAGAATCACACAGCTAATAAATGGAAGACTGATTTGTCTGACTCCAAAGCTTATAAGCTTTACTATTACATTATGCTGCCTGCTAAGATAATTTCAAATTCAAGTCAACAAATATTCCTTGGTACTTACCATGTCCTGAGTTCTATACTAGCAGCTCTATTAATGTGATTTGGGGAAGAGTAAGAACACAAAGGGAAATTATTCTGACAGTGTCAGAGAAGGATTCCAAACTGTAAGCTGCCCCCCAAGTGGCATCTGGTTGACACCTCTATAATCAGAAGGCTAAATTGTCCACAACTCCTTTTTTCTATTTCAGAAGTCATAGATTTACTTAAAACTGTAAGCATTTCTGGCCATCTTAACAGTTTGGCTTTGTGTAAGCAGGAAAAAAAAAATGAACAAATGGTTAATTGTACCTAAGGGTTATTTGTAAGTCAGGTTCAATCTGTACAATGTAACATCTTTCCTCCATCCAGCCTCCTCCCCCTCCCAAAAAAAACATGTATACACAGTACTTTAATTGAATTTAATTAATAGTTTTTATGGAATTTTAAAAAATGTCTTTAAGGATGTTTTAAGTGTAAATTGGTTTCTGTTTATTTTATTTGTAATTCATTAACAGTACATATTTATTTTAAGTTTGGCCTTGTCCTTAGGAATAATGAATTCTGCTATGATACCCATCCAAAGGGACTTTCAGCAAGTTGAAACAAGACTCTTAACAGCCTGTCTTTGCCTTTTGGTAGGCGCAGTCATTGGCAGCATCCCTTTCTACCAGACAGCTGTTGAGGATTTCTCGTCGGCTGTCACAGTACCCTAACGAAAATCTTCACAGTGCTGTCACTAAAGCCTGTCTTTCCAGGTAACCATATTCTCATTTCTCACTGAATTCAACTTTCTGGGTCTTTGCTAAAACAGTGATGTAAGTTTCATAGTCTGTACTCACAGGTCTGGAAAAAGTATCAGTCTGAATATGTAGCTATTTCAGCTTTGTGTTCAGTTTTTACAACATATATTACCTTACTTAGGCATAGTAATAAATTAAAGAGATTTTTATAGATGAGAAAACTAAGTCACTTACTCAAATCAGACAGTAGTAAATAAGTAAAAGTAGGTTTGATATTTGAACACTGGCTCATGTGTCTTCTGAGCGAGTGCTCTTAAGTACTTAGCACCTCCCAAATTTGCACTGGAACTTTCCATGCTTGGTAGTACTGTCCTGTCGCCCAAATTTGACAAAACTAACATCTTTTCAGTCTACACTAATATTTTTCATACTTGTTTGGAAATTATTAATAAAGCATCAGCTTATATAATTTCCTTACAGAACCATACTTGCATGAAACTATTTTAAAAGAATAATAAGAAAAGATTAATAGCAATGTGCAATAGACCTGGAGATTTCTTTTAGACTCTTTTCGTATGATCTGGTAATTATTTTTATGGTGGTTATAGCTGTTGTCCATTCATTCCTTGATATATTAAAGGAATTAAAAGAGGATCTATATTCAGCTTAGGAGGATCTCTAACTGCCCTCTATAAGTTTTCAGCTTAATGGACAATTTTTCTTGTAGTTAAAGTAAGCTCCTTATGTTGCAACTTGAATTTGTTCTGTGGTGAAATGAGGCTAAAATGAGGTTTGTTTCCAGTGTCTTTGGGGTACTTCTTTGAAGAACTAATAATTATGAGAAATAATAAAGTTGATTCTCCTTTTCTTTTAAGTAGATTAATATTAGGCTTCCAAATGAAAATTAGAAAAAAACATGCTTCAATTGCCTACTTTTTAGGCTCATGAACTGAAAAAATCATTGGGTTGGCCAAGAAGTTCATTCTTTTTGGGCAACCCAATATATACAGAAAGATTCATTATCTACCCAAGTGTTTCCTTAGTCAGAACTTGGTTATAGATGTGTATTAGTAGAAGTAAATAGTCAATGCCAAGTAATACAAACAGTTTCAGAGCCTAAGGGAAAATAATACTTTGGAATGAATGAAATAATCATACACAAAGCATTCTAGAGACCGTTCTAGAGAGCAAACAGTGAAAACAAAGCAATTCACTCTGAGTCTAGTGTAATCTTGATACCTAAACCAGACAAGAATAATGTATGAAAGGAAAATTATAAATCAAATTCATGGAATGTGTACAAAAATCCTAAATGAAATCCAATTGTAGCTAAATATATATCATATATTTATATGATATATATAATTTATTTATATATATAAATAAATCATGAGCAATTTGGAGTTATCTCAAGAATGTGAAGATTTACTATTCTTTTTTAAAATTCACCATATTAACATATTACTGAGAAGAATATCATTTAAATAAATCAGTAAAAAGAATTGGATAAAACTCAACAGCCAAACTTAAAAACAAGCCAAAGCAAAAATAAGCCAAAAATATTCTTAGTTAACCATGAATGGACGGGAAATTCTTTAATCTGATAAAGGGTATCTACTAAAACTTTATAGCGAACATTCTTATGGTAAAATACTTGGCTCATTCCCTTTAGAGTTAGGAACAAAACAAGAATGTCACCTTTCTATACTTTTAGATTGGCTAAAGATTATATGATTGGCTACATAAAAAATTCAAAAGAAGCTACATATAAACTACATATTAGAACAAATAAAATATAATGAGATTACTTATGCACCCAAGTCAGTGATATTCCTATATTCCAGCAAAAATCAGTAAGGAAGTCTAATTTTTAAAAACAATACCATTCAAAATAATAATAGAAAGCTTTGAGCATCTAAGAATAAATCTAATGAGTGACATATAATGCTTTTATGGAGAAAAACATAAATCTTTATTAAAAGCTATAAAAGATAGCTGTGGGAAATGGGAAACTGTACTATGTTCATGAAAGGGAATAAATATTAAGTATTGTCAGGCTGTTTGTTTCCCCCCCAAGTTGATACGTAGATATAATTTGGTCAAATACAACCAAGGTTATATTGAATTGGACAAGCTGATCTCGAAATTAACATAAAGGGCCAATAATATCCAAAGAAATTTTGAGGAAGATTTAAGTGGTGTGCTTTCTCCATCAGATATCAAGATCCATTATAAAGTTATATTTATTTTTAAGTGTGGTATCGGTGCTAGAAAAGACAAATAGACCATTAGAATAGACTACAGAGCCCTGAAACAGCCCCACATATTTCTGGGAACTTAGTATATGTTAGAGGTAGCATTATGAATTAGTGTGGGAATGGATGGACTTGTCGATAAATGGTTAAAAATAAAAAATATCCACTTTATTCCCATACAGAAATGTAAAATCCAGACATATGACAAAAACACCGTAAGCCACTCTACAAGTTATAAGCCACAAACTAAGAGATGTTTCACAAGATTTCTAATCTCAAAAGGATTGCTATTCAGGAACTATAAAGTATACAAATTAATGAGATAAAAGCATCACCCCTAAATGGCAAGAGGATTAATAGATGTGCAGGAAAAGTTAATTCAGATAACCAACAAACATTTGAAAAGATGCTCAACTTACTATTGATCAGGGAAAATGACATGTAGAACAATAATCAGCTATCATTTTATACTTTTACAATTTTTACCTGTAAAAATAGCGTTTTCCATGAGCAGAAGGAAATGGAATTTCATGACTGCTGTTGGGATGGAAGTCTTGTCAGTTTGGGGGTGATCTTACAGTATCAGTATATGCCTTAATATATTAATACTCTATGAATTGACAATTGTACTTCTTGATAATCACCTTAGAGATAGATTTACATGTATGTATAAGGAAGCATGTAGAAGAATGTTCATTGCATCATTGTTTGTAAGAATGAAAAATGGGAAACAACCTATCAGTCCATCAGTAGGGAATGAATATATAAACTGACATATTCATATACTGAGGTACTATACAGCAGTTAAAATGAAATAGATCTACATGTATCAACAGGTATGGATCATGACAACTTAACATCAAGTCAAAAGTTTGAAAGAGGAGATTTCGTATATGATGCCATTTATATAAAAGTTTAAATACAATAAAAGTGCAATATATTTTTTACTCACACATATGCAGCAAAATAAAAATATGGACAAGAAAGGTATACACCAATTTCAGAGTAGAGTTAGCTTCTGGGATAGAGAGAGATGAATAGAATACTTAATATACTGTAATTTTCTGTATGCTTGAAGTAGTTCGTGGTTAAAACTATTTAAAAACTAAAAAATACTTTCCATATTCATACACATATTTCACTGAATCAAATAATACATTTTTCCAGTGTTATCAACTGAACACAGTAAAATTCTATTTTGTTACCACCCCATGACCCTTTGCAAATAGTAAAACAGCTATCTTGTTTATGTATCATATGTTGACTTTAGCAAGGCTACAGAGTCAAAAGCCTTTTTATTAACCTTCTCTTTAGGATAGCACAATGCCAGGAAGGAACAACAAAAAATATTTCATAGAAAATTTTGAAACAAAAATTTAATATGATTTATATTCATGAAGTCTATTATTAAGCAGACAAAATCAAAAGAAACTCTCTAGCCTAAATTTGTTAAACATTAAATTTATTAAATATTAGCTTGGCTCTTTTATGTTGTTAATTTAATTTTAAAAATATTTTTCATTTATTTATTCTTTATGCCAGTTGAGTTCTGACTGGAACATTTCTTCATCTGAGGGAATGTCTCCCTAAGCACCTCTCATAGCCTATAATATGTGCATCAAGTCTTGGAGCTAGATGCGTAATTCATTTTAGATAGTTGAAAACCTAAGAGGCCAAAAGAAAGAAAACTTAGAAGGTTAAGAAGATATCAGGTATTCTGTATTCCAAAAATTACTTTTCTGTGGAAGAGTTAACTAGAAATCCCTATAAAAAGACTTTTACTCCATTCAAGTATTTTGCATTACATTAAATTTTTTACTTTTGGAAAATCTTGGGGTGATGATCCCTTAGCATAGAAATTTGGGGCAGAGTTATAAGAATTTAATCAGAAATGTAGATTAACTACCTTTGACATTGAGGTTATGAGGAAATTTTCCATTCATCAAAAACATAGTTTCTATACAGTATTTTTCAAAATTCCCTTGTGACATAAAATGAATAACAACTATATAAAATTTCCACTGTTTAAGTTATTAGCTGATTAATTTTTTTAAGTTATAAGCCTGCTAGAACTAATACACAGTGTTAAATGAGTATAATGATTATTGTAGGTGTGAACTTTTTGTTTTCCTGAAGAATGATTTTGTTTGCAGCAAAGACTGTTCAGGAATTTTTGGCTTAAAAACTGCTGTTCAGTTTTTTGTGGGTTTTTTTTTAACATTTTTATTGGAGTATAATTGACTTACAGTGGTATACTAGTTTCTGCTTTATAACAAAGTGAATCAGTTATACATATACATATATCCCCATATCTCTCCCCTCTTGTGTCTCCCTCCCTCCCACCCTCCCTATCCCACCCGTCTAGCTGGTCACAAAGCACCGAGCTGATCTCCCTGTGCTGTGCGACTGCTTCCCACTAGATATCTATTTAACATTTGGTAGTGTATATATGTACATGTATAGACTACCACTCTCTCCTTTTGTCGCAACTTACTCTTCCCCCTCCCTGTGTCCTCAAGCCCATTCTCTAGTATGTCTGCGTCTTTATTCCCGTCTTGCCCCTAGGTTCTTCATGACCATTTTTTTTCTTTTTTTTTAGATTCCATATATATGTGTTAGTATACGGTATTTGTTTTTCTCTTTCTGACTTCGCACTCTGTGTGACAGACTCTAGGTCCATCCACCTCACTACAAATAACTCAATTTCGTTTCTTTTTATGGCTGAGTAATATTCCATTGTATATATGTGCCACATCTTCTTTATCCATTCATCTGTCGGTGGACACTTAGGTGGATTCCAAGTCCTGGCTATTGTAAATAGAGCTGCAATGGACATTGTGGTACATGTTCCCACCAACAGTGGGATTTACATTCCCACCAACAGTGTATGAGAGTTCCCTTGTCTCCACACCCTGTCCAGCATTTATTGTTTGTAGATTTTTTGATGATGGCCATTCTGACTGGTGTGAGATGGTATCGCATTGTAGTTTTGATTTGCATTTCTTGAATGATTAATGATGTTAAACATTCTTTCACGTGTTTGTTGGCAATCTGTATATCTTCTTTGGAGAAATGTCTATTTAGGTCTTCTCCCCATTTTTGGATTGGGTTGTTTGTTCTTTTGATGTTGAGCTGCATGAGCTACTTGTAAATTTGGAGATTAATCCTTTGTCAGTTGCTTCATTTGCAAATATTTTCTCCCATTCTGAAGGTTGTCTTTTCGTCTTGTTTATGGTTTCCTTTGCTGTGCAAAAGCTTTTAAGTTTCATTAGGTGCCATTTGTTTATTTTTGTTTTTATTTCCATTTCCCTAGGAGGTGGGTCAAATAGGATCTTGCTGTAATTTATGTCATAAAGTGTTCTGCCTATATTTTCCTCTAAGAGTTTGATAGTGTCTGGCCTTACATTTAGGTCTTTAATCCATTTTGAGTTTATTTTTGTGTATGGTGTTAGGGAGTGTTCTAATTTCATTCTTTTACATGTAGCTGTCCAACTTTCCCAGGAGCACTTATTGAAGAGGCTGTCTTTTCTCCATTCTATATTCTTACCTCCTTTATCAAAGATAAGGTGACCATATGTGCATGGGTTTATCTCTGGGCTTTCTATCCTGTTCCATTGACCTATATTTCTGTTTTTGTGCCAGTACCATACTGTCTTGATTAATGGAGCTTTGTAGTATAGTCTGAGTTCCCGGAGCCTGATTCCTCCAGCTCCATTTTTCTTTCTCAAGATTCCTTTGGTTATTTGGGGTGTTTTGTGTTCCCGTACAAATTGTGAAATTTTTTGCTCTAGTTCTGTGAAAAATGCCGTTGGTAGTTTGATAGGGATTGCATTGAATCAGTAGATTGCTTTGGGTAGTATAGTCATTTTCACAATGTTGATTCTTCCAATCCAAAAAAATGGTATAGCTCTCCATCTATTTGTATCATCCTTAACTTCTATCATCAGTGACTTATAATTTTCTGCATACAGGTCTTTTGTCTCGTTAGGGAGGTTTATTCCTAGGTGTTTTATTCTTTTTGTTGCAATGGTAAATGGGAGTGTTTCCTTAATTTCTCTTTCAGATTTTTCATCATTAGTGTATAGGAATGCAAGAGATTTCTGTGCATTAATTTTGTATCCTGCTACTTTACCAAATTCATTGATTAGCTCTAGTAGTTTTCTGGTAGCATCTTTAGGATTCTCTAAGTATAGTATCATGTCATCTGGAAGCAGTGACAACTTTACTTCTTCTTTTCTGATTTGGATTCCTTTTATTTCTTTTACTTTTCTGATTGCTGTGGCTAAAACTTCCGAAACTATGTTGAATAATAGTGGTGAGTGTGGGCCACCTCGTCTTGTTCCTGATCTTAGTGGAAATGGTTTCAGTTTTTCACCACTGAGGATTAATTTGTCCATTTCTTCCAGGTTGTCTATTTTATTGGCATAGAGTTGCTTGTAGTAATGCCTCATGATCCTTTGTATTTCTACAGTGTCATTTGTTACCTCCCCTTTTTCATTTCTAATTCTATTGGTTTGAGTCTTCTCCCTTTTTTTCTTGATGAGTCTGGCTAATAGTTTATCAATTTTGTTTATCTTCTCAAAGAACCACCTTTTAGTTTTATTGAGCTTTGCTATCATTTCCTTCATTTCGTTTTCATTTATTTCTGATCTGATCTTTATGGTTCCTTTCCTTCTGCTAACTTTGGGGGTTTTTTGCTCTTCTTTCTCTAATTGCTTGAGGTGTAAGGTTAGGTTGTTTATTTGAGGTGTTTCTTGTTTCTTAAGGTAGGAATGTATTGCTATAAACTTCCCTCTTAGAACTGCTTTTGCTGCATCCCATAGGTTTTGGGTCGTCATGTTTTCATTGTCATTCGTTTCTGGTATTTTTTGATTTCCTCTTTGATTTCTTCAGTGATCTCTTGGTTATTAAGTAGTGTATTGTTTAGCCTCCATGTGTTTGTATTTTTGACAGATTTTTTCCTGTAATTGATATCTAGTCTTATAGCGTTGTGGTCGGAAAAGAACTTGATATGATTTCAATTTTCTTAAATTTACCAAGGCTTGATTTGTGACCCAAGATATGATCTATCCTGAAGAATGTTCCATGAGCACTTGAAAAGAAAGTGTATTCTGATATTTTTGGATGGAATATACTATAAATATCAATTAAGTCCATCTTATTTAATGTATCATTTAAAGCTTGTGTTTCCTTATTTGTTTTCATTTTGGATGATCTGTCCATTGGTAAAAGTGGAGTGTTGAAGTCCCCTAATGTGATTGTGTTACTGTTGATTTTCCCTTTTATGGCTGTTATTATTTCCCTTATGTATTGAGGTGCTCCTTTGTTGGGTGCATAAATATTTACAATTGTTATATCTTCTTCTTGGATTGATCCCTTGATCATTATGTAGTGTCCTTCTTTGTCTCTTGTAATAGTCTTTGTTTTAAAGTCTATTTTGTATGATAATGAGAATTGCTACTCCAGCTTTCTTCTGATTTCCATCACACCAACATCGCTTTTATTAAAGCTTATACTCAAGGCTATGCGAACCACCAAAGATTTAGAGCTATGGAAAACCTAAATTAGAAGTGTATGTTTTTAGTATGTTTATTTGAAACATAGGGTTAGTTTATAGTAATATAGTGCAGGCAACCGTGGATTAAAAAGCAGTTCTGTGGGCTCACTTGTGATCATACATTCCGGATATAATTTTATTTATGTGTGAGGGAAACTCTGTTTTCATGTTCTAAGCCCATGATGTTCATACAATGGAATTGTAAATGAAGAATGCCTCTGTCACTCCCAAGATAGTTGTTTTGACAACATACATATAGAATAGATAAACAGGTATATTTTTTAAATGGAAGGAAAAATCCAGGTGAATAATCTTAAAGTCATCTAATAATTTGTATTAGAAAATAAAGAAAACCTCATTAATCCACCTCCACTAATCTGAATTTTTGATTGCCAATCTGAAGTACATTAAATTATGGTGGTTTTATCTATTTAAGAAAATTTGAAAAGCCAGTTAAATGATAAATAAGATGTATGAGGTATACTAAATCCATTTTAAAAAGCAAATGTTTTTCATTCTTGTCCTGCAAAATGTTGTATATAAACAAATACTGCTAATTACACATTAGTTTTCTTTATTAAAGGCGATTCAACAAACATACTTCATCTTCACACATACTTGAAGTTTATTCTGAAATATTTTATTATCTAGCTTTCACAGATCAAGACTGGTCATCCTTAATTGGTTATAATTAGTAAGAGAGAGAGTGAGTGAGTCTGTCTGTCTAAGTGTCAAAAGATATTTGGGAATCACAGAAAGCTTTGACTTTATCAATCCATCCTTCCCACCCCTCCAGGTTTTTACCAAGCCTTGCAAGGTCAGCATTAGAAAAAAATCTGGCAGATGCTACAATAGAAATAAGTACTGATAATAACCTGGAGCCAGAATTGGAGGATTACAAATGTAAGTATTTGATTCGTTTCTTTTTTAAGTGAAATAATAATTATTAAGCATTTGTATTGTTTATTATTTTAATTTCAATTAAAAATGTTTTTGGTTTCTACCCATCTTGTTTTATGTATTGCATTGAAAAAATAAATCTTTTATTTAAAAAAAAAGTTTCCAGATACCAGATATAGTTCCTCCCCAAAGAGTTGCAATTGACATGAATATATTAAAGGCTCAGAGAAGTCCTACTGTAAATAAACATGTAATTTTGTTTTACCTTTTATTCCAAATGTATATTTCACCACAGGTTCTAGCAATCTGTTTTCTTTGCACAACATTTACATTTTGGGGACTACCAGTGTCCTACAGGGCATGTTTTGGAAGCTGTTCTAGGTTGATGTAGACTAAACTAATATTCAGAGTACCATTTCATGCCTTCTTCCTCCTTTCATTTCCACCCGTATTGTCTTCTGTGGTACTTTTCTTCTTGATAGCCATAAGTGTAATTTAGAGTTTTGGGGAAGTTTAGATCTTCCTGTAAAAGTACCCTATTCTTCATTTAGAGCACAATGAAAGATTCTCTGTCTTTTGAGGGTAATTACCTGTCTTATCAAAATATCCAATGTGTGATCACTCTCTAAAGGGGGGACTTATTGTGGCTCTCTTTATAGATGTTTTTAATAGTCGGGGCTACACCGAGACAAGAATTTGATGTTAAGGAAATAGGTGACTCTTTTAGAGTAAAATTATAAATTCAACATACTGATGGATCTGGGTACAGAGTAACTCTGGGGTTTGGAGATTCAGAACATTACTTACTTGAATGGTTTAACGTATCCAAAGAAAGACTGCATCATTCAGACTATAGATTGTTTAGTCTTGGCAACAGGCCAGTGTTAGCAGTCCCCATCTAAGCCTTGCATAGGAGGTAAGGAGCCTAAGTTAAGCAACTTTTGATTCATCTGGTCCCATTCAGTTTTAATATCATCTCTGTTGTAGACAATTCATGTAATTCATTCTCCTTGTTCAGAGGATAAGTTTCACCGAAAAACCTTCTGATGAGGATTTGGCTTTCCACGCAAGGCTTCCTCCATATAAAATGCTGATATGGCAACAAGTGTATCATATAGTCTCTATGAAATTTGCAGTTTTCATTGCAATGTAATATTGCAGTTCTGGTTTTATATATCAGAATTTATATATAGATCAAAATATATGTCTTTAATGTTCTCCTGAGAGTTAGGTTTGCCCTCAGTCATAATGATAAAATCGAGTTTTGAGCCTACCAGACTGAAGGCCTTGACAAATTTACCAAAATAATGCCATCCTATGAGATTTCTTAGAAGACAGCTAGCCAGCTTTCTCCCAGGGAAGTACTAGCATCACCATTCTGAGTTCATTTCCCTTTTCTAGCCTGGAATTTTAGCAATAAACATTAGTTGAGTGAATTAAGTCATCCTAAAGCGCTAAATGTACTGAATAGATATCCTCCATAAACTAAACTGTAGATGGTATCAAATGCTGTTTGAACCTGAAACCATGTGTGTCATCTCAACATACAAGTATGTAGTAAATTCACTGACACAGTCTTGGTCTTTACAGTTTTATATTGGGTCTATTTCAGAGACCTGAAAGTAGTCAATAAATAGTAAATTCTCAGCACAGCAGTTCATGTTTTCCTTCCCTATAGAACTTGTGAATAGAAGGAAAATGGCAAAGAAATATTGGAGGGAGAGGTCTACTGTGCTTTGGCAAATGTGTAGCACTCAGCAGTGATTAAACAGGGTGACAGTTTAATTATTTTTAGCTCAAAATTGTTCACGGTACTCCATAGATGCAAATGTTGCTTTCTCTCCTTGTCTTTCAAAATGTTTAACACAAAAACAGCAATTTTCTTATTTGAAATAGGAGGAAAAAATGATGGGACAGTTGCTTAAGGCATTGTAATTGTCTGTCTGCTTGCTCGGGTATTTCCGCAGGATGGAATATTATTTAGAGTCCACATTGCAGAAAGAATATCGGACTATACTAAATTCTGTCTTTAGCTCTACCCATACTAGCTGGGTGATTTTAAGCAAATTATTTAATTTATGTTCTTCTTAGCTTCCTCATAATTCTTGTCTTATTGTTAAGAGATTTCCATGAAATTATATGAGAAAACAATGAGCTGAAGCTAAGGTCCTCAGTAAATGATAGCTTCTATTATGGTCAGTACTACTACAACTACTACTATTATGTTATTATTATTGACCTTGGAATATGTCAGGTAGTGAGCATGTGTATCTCCTTTCTGTAGGGAATACATGTGAGATATGTACCCTGACATAAATTTATTACTTAGTTCCCTGGCTTCAAGGAGCTCATATTCTATCCTAGACCAACTGTTTAAAGCAAATAGGGGACAATACAATAATTATTATCACAGAATAACTGTAGCACCTGTGGTGCATACTTGGAAGTACAGATCTCCTGGACCATTCCTAAAAATAGTAATTTGAGAGGTCTGGGGTCAGTTGGTTCATCTATATTTTTAGCTAGAGCTCTAGGGGACTCTCCTTTGGGGTTTTTCAATGGGTGGGTCCTAAAAAAATTATATTCAAGGTACTTCAGAGCTTTCAAATGTATGTATTTTAGAGTTTCTGACCAAACAAGCTCATAAAGGTGGCTTGACTGAGTTCTGGGTTTTCTTTCCCCTTCTCTTTTTTTATCTCTATGCTGTTTGCTACATACGTTGTTTTCAATAAAAGTTATTACATTTTGGAACATCTTAAGCCTTTTTGTAGAGCTTTTAAGCTTTTTACGTAGTGCTATGATGTTTTATTACCACCTTCAAGCTTATTTCTTTTAGGTGTTAGATGAAAATTCCTTGATGAGCCCACAAGGTATTAAAGACGCAGTACTGCATTCTATCTGGGCTGGACTTGGTTTCTGTAAGGACAGTGCTACCAGTAATTCTCTGTCCTGTGTGAAATGTTTAGGTGAAGTCACATCTGGATCTCTGAGGATTGGAGCTGTTAGTACACCGATCTATAATGCCCATGAGAAAATGAAAGTGCCTGATGTTCTGTTCTATGACAACATCCAGGTAAGGGCAGGACTTTGCATTCGTGGATATATCCCTCTTACATTGTGGTAATTAACCCCAGTTCAAGTGAAACTGATGTTTATGTTTGTAATTTGCTCAGTTCAATTCAGATGATGCAGAATGAGGTGACAGTCAAAACATCTTTTATTAAGTCGTTGTAAAATTATAAACTCTTCCCAGAGTTACTTGAGAATTGGAAGAGTTGCTGCAATGATTAGAGTAATAAATTTTAAATGCAGACATAACTATACTTTAATAAATAAAATAAATATATTATTAAATTAAAAACAAAAGGCACTAATATTCATCTTCTCTTTTGCGTTCCTGTTAAATCATTTCAAGTAATTCAAAAAGGGATGTGTCCTATGCATTCTTTTCCTCACGTTTCTTTCCTTTTCCCAAAAATTCCTAGTAATTTTCTAGACTTTTTCTTATCTTTCTTTAAGAAAGGAGGATAGATAATTTTCCACCTGTAAACTAACCAATAATTATGAGCTTCCACTAAGACACAGAAATAAGTGTGTACCCAGAAAGCTTTATTATAGATGTTCACTTTAATAAGAATTTTTTCCAGAGAAAACTACCCATAATATAAAAAGATTTTTTCTTTTCCAGATTTTCTGTGAAGTGCTTATGTATTTATTTTATAATAAAAACCATACTTAAAATTTTCTCTAATATTTGGTCACTATTCTGCATGTAAATAATAATCCTACATTTACAAATTATGTTTGAAGAAATTCTACTTACCATTTTCACTATATTAAGGAATTAGAGAATTAAAGTAAATTAAAGAATTTCTTTATCTGCTATTTCCCAATCCTATTTGTTGTTCAATGGGTAACAGAATGTATATCCCTACATTATGTTAACAATAAAAGGTATCTCAGCAAATTCTTCTTTCTCAGGAAAAGTCTTGATTAAACGTTTTTGAAATCTGTCCAGATTATAATTATCTATGACATAGCAAAAGGCATAACCTGAATTTGTTTTATATTCTTCATTCTATGGGCCATTAACTAATATTGGTTTTACTTTTCTTCCAGAGCATTAATGCTCTTATACAAGCAGTGGACAAATGAACAGAAAATAAGGTTACTTATAAGACACAAAGGAATAAGGAATCTTGCCTGTCAAAGACAAAAACATGATGGCAAGGAAAATGTAATATTTTCAAGCATTTATGGTATCACACTCTGTTCATGTAGTAGAAAGGCATAAAGAAAAAAGAATCAGGGAGATTTCTCTGGTGGCACAGCGGTTAAGAATCCGCCTGCCAATGCAGGGGATACGGGTTCGATCTCTGGTCCTGGAAGATCCCACATGCCACGGAGCAACTAAGCCCGTGCGCCACAACTACAGAGCCTGCACTCTAGAACCCGCACACCACAACTACTGAAGCCCGCACACCCACAGTCCCTGCTTCACAACAAGAGAAGCCACCGCAGTGAGAAGCCTGCACACCACAACTCAGAGTAGCCCCCACACGCAGCAATGAAGACCCAACGCAGCCATAAATAAATAAATAAACAAGAATCAGGAAACTTTGTCATAAGTGACAGTTTGAAAAACTCCATGGCAACAAAGGTTGAAAAGACTTCCCAGCTTATAAAAATGTAGGAAATTCAGTAGCAGGGAGGGCCATTGTACCCTTGAACACAGTGTCTGTTGCCGTGGTGTTTGTGACATAGACGTTGAGGACCGCAGGGCTGCTGTGAACTTTACACAGTGGCCCTGAGGGGTTTTCTGCAGCCTGTCTCCAAACGTACCTTCTCTTCATAAAGCATTATGAATTAACCATTAATGAAAAATTGTAGCTGTACCAATTCTAGGAATGGTGGCTTGATTAAATTTGCTTTTGTTGCATGTATTATTATTGTGTATGTTTTATGTTGCACTTCACCTTTGAAACAGTGGTCTTCAGTGCCTCTTGAGTATTTAGGTGCTTTTATACCATCTTGTTCTATACCCTGTGGTCCCCTTGCCACACCGTGTTGTAATTGATTTTTTAAAACATGTTTCCCACACTACTAAGATAAAGCCTTGTTGTTGTTGTTTTAATTTTAATTTTGTGTCTCTAGCAAATAGCACAGTGCCTGGCACATAGTGGCTGTTGAATAAATATGTGTTGAGTGAATTCCTGAAAGAAGGAAAAAGATTTTAAATGTTCATAATTAGGAGTATTATTTTATTATATCTGTCATGAAGGAATTATAGATCGGTACCCTAACAGCTCCAGTCCTCAGAGATCCAGATGTGACTTCACCTAAACATTTCACACAGGACAGAGAATTACTGGTAGCACTGTCCTTAGAGAAGCCAAGTCCAGCCCAAATAGAATGCAGTACTGCGTCTTTAATACCTTGTGGGCTCATCAAGGAATTTTCATCTAACACCTAAAAGAAATAAGCTTGAAGGTGGTAATAAAACATCATAGCACTACGTAAAAAGCTTAAAAGCTCTACAAAAAGGCTTAAGATGTTCCAAAATGTAATAACTTTTATTGAAAACAACGTATGTAGCAAACAGCATAGAGATAAAAAAGAGAAGGGGAAAAAAACCCCAGAACTCAGTCAAGCCACCTTAACACTTGCAGTAGTAAGGAGGAGAAATTGGAAGAAAGAGAGATTAATAGCCTCTTAAGCCTAATGAGCTTTAGATTTGAAAAACTTTTAAAAAATATCTACCATGTGTCAAGCCTTTCTTAATACAGTAATTAAAATACACACACACACACACACACACACACACACACACACACTTCCAGGGCTCAAGTTGCCAGATTCTGTTAGTATAGAGCGTGATGGAAGTACACACAGGTTACCGTGGTAGCATTGATGAGGTGATGGTCCCAGATTGCAATGATCCTGGAAAATGAGTTCACTAGGCAACGTTGAGAGAGAGTCTCAGGCAGAGACACTAGCATTTGCAGAGACGTGGCTATGTGAGAGTGTAGATTATTCAGGGAGCTACATCTAATTAATTGTCATGGCCAGAGCTGAGATTCAAATGGAAGAGTGATAAGAGATGAGGCTGATGAGTTAAAAGGTCAGATTATCTGGACCTTGCTAACTGAGGAATTTGGAAGCTATTCAGAAGTGAGGAAGCCGTTGAAAACTTGGAAGCACATTTCTACTTTTGTTAACTTTGCATTCATTCTTTAATGTTGTCTATGAGTTGGAACAAAGGCAGAGAGGGACTAGTTAGGAGGCTGTTTCGATAGTCCAGGTGAACCTTATGAAGGATCTGAACGAAGGCAGTGATAGTGGGGACAGAGTGGAGGGGACACATTGCAGGGCTATGTAGGAGGTAGGTAGAGTCAATGGAACTTTGTGTTGGATGAAAGTCAAAAAGGCTTCCTCATGGAGCACATAGTCTGCTGGAAAAGTAAGCAGAAGAGTGAAGAGAAAAAGATTCTACATTGCGCCCGTGATTGGAACACACAGTAGGAGAGTGATGGGGGATGAGACTGAGACCACATCAAAAAAGTAAGGAGCGACCCTTGTTCTAAAGGTATTAGGAGTCATTTAAGGAATTTGGGGGAGGAAAAAGTGACATGATTATGAACAGGGAAGTGACTGTCAGTACTGTGGAGAGCACATTGACTCAAGGAGAGACTGAAGTCAGAGATGCCACACTGGCTGATAAAAACCTAGATGAAAGCTGTGGGGATGGAATAGAAATGGATAGATACAGTGGACTTTTAGGTGGCTAAGTAGCTTAGACTTGGTGTTTAATTGGCTTTTGATAAGGGCCAACTGAGATGGACAAGAAGATGATGATGATAGGGTCAGGTTGTAGAAGATGATGCTATTAATTGGGATAAGAAGTACAGGATAAAGAGTGAAGCTGAGGAGAAAGGAATGAGTCAAGTTTTGGATGTGATGAGTTCGAGGAGACTGGGAAACAGCTAGCGTAGTTCAATAGTTGCTCAGAAATATGGGGCTGGAGTCAAGAAGAAAAGTCTTGCTGTTGAAGATCAGTGTAAAGTTGGTGGTTGAAGCCATGGAGTGGATGAGAGGATTTAGGGAGAGCAGGGTCAGAAGTAACTCGTTGAGCGCTGATGTGTGGGTCCCCAGCTCTGAACATAGCCCTCCCTCGCCCGGTGGATGCCCACGTACAAGTAGGCAGAAACTGCTCTGCCCTATACTGTGACCCCCCAGGAAAGCATGTAACAAGGTAGTGAAAGAGAACAAAAGAAGGAAGAAAATCAATATTTAAGGAACTGCTACCTAAAGAAGATACAAAAGACCATAGAGAGAAATTGTTAGACAGATAAGAGGGAATCAGGAGAGAGAGACAACTGGGAGAGAAGACTTTTTTTTTTTTTTTTTGCGGTATGCGGGCTTCTCACTGCTGTGGCCTCTCCCGTTGCGGAGCACAGGCTCTGGATGCGCAGGCTTAGCGGCCATGGCTCACGGGCCTAACCGCTCGGTGGCACGTGGGATCTTCCCGGACCGGGGCACGAACCCGCGTCCCCTGCATCGGCAGGCGGCACCACTGCGCCACCAGGGAAGCCCGGAGAGAAGACTTTTAAGAAATTGTCTATGGTACCAAGTGGGTACCAAGTGGGACAAGAGGTTAAGGAAAGAATTATATAGGCCGTGACCTTAGCCTTAGCTAATGTTTGTTGACTTGAATAAGTTAGGTGCAATGAGGGCATGAAGTAGAAGGACATGAGAAAAAGTTAAGAAGACTACAAGTATAGTTTAGATTATTTTTCAGTGTTTACATTGCTTTTTTACCTGCTCTCTAGGTGCTTATTCCAACTTTCCTATCTGTTCTTCATGCATATCAGCCCAGGTATTTCTGGAAGAACTTAATGTTGTCTGGAAATTGGCACTGATTTTTCATCTTACTTAGAAGGACGAGGTCTACAGACCACATTATCACTAGAACTCAGATTAAAAGAATGTTCTAGGGACTCCCCTGGTGGTGCAATGGTTAAGAATCTGCCTGCCAATGCAGGGGACACGGGTTCGATCCCTGGTCCGGCAAGATCCCACGTGTCGTGGAGCAACTAAGCCTGTGCATCACAGCTGCTGAGGCCTGTGCACCTGGAGCCCATGCTTCATGGCAAGAGAAGCCACTGCAATGAGAAGCCCGTGCACGGCAACGAAGAGTAGGCCCCCGCTCACTGCACCTAGAGAAAGCCCGCACGCAGAGACGAAGACCGACGCAGCCAAAAATAAATAAATAAATAAGTAAATAAATTTATATTTAAAAAAAAAGAATGTTCCAGGGCTCCCCTTTAACTAGGATAACCATGTACCCTCCCTCATTTGCTTAAGATAGTCCCTGTTTACATTTGTTGTTCCAGCATATTAATAACACCTCTTTTTATTCTAAAAAGTATTCCAGAATGAACAAAATAGCTCACCCTACTTCAAACCTTGTTAAACTCCAGTTCCATGGTTTATCTGCAAGCAGTTTTAAAAAATTAAAATTCCAAGATAAACGTTAAGGAATACTCATCTGTTCTTGAGGAGGGAAAAAACTTTTCTCAATTTTTCTAAAAAAGAAACTCTGAAGGGAAGCCTTGCTTAATTAATGTGGCAAGAAAAAGGAAAATATTCTAGATGTCAAAAAATTCATAAACCAAGTTAAAAAGAGAAAAGTGAGTGGCAAACTAGAAAAATATCTGCAGCATATATGAGATAGAAAAGGTCAATTTGCCTTTTTTACAAATAGAGAACTACAGTAAGTACTTATGAGACCATTATTGTTTTGATACAGAAAACCAAGAGAAAGTAATAGGGACATTAACTGTTCTGGGATATAGTTCTTCCTTCAACTCCCAGATGAGCCTTTGTGACCTACTTATGACTGTCCTATTTTTCAAGATACAAAAGAGCAACGTAATTTCCTCTGTGCCTATTGTGAACAGCTTTAATCTTGTTCTTTGATTGTATTGTGTCATGATTTGAATTTAAAAATATGGAAGTGAATAATATACTTTTAATTCTAAAGCTATATATACTTTGAAGGTAATGGTTAAGAAGAAGTCAATGTAAAATGTTCCATGGAAATCTCCAATTACTTTAGAAAGCCTTTGTATATTTGCATTAGTGTTAATTTAAATATTATATTAAATTATAAGCCAACACTGCATAGTACAATAGCTGAAAGATATTTGAGTTGAATCATAAAAACTCTTTGAAATACGTATTGGTCAGTGGTTGAGTCTTGCTAAGGGGGACCATTTCAGGTTTTCAGTATCAGTGACCAAGTTGGTTATGTAACTTATTTATAACCACAGCATTACTTTTAATTTTTTTTACATAATCAAATTGAGTATTGTCTATTATAATAGATGTTTTACTTTCCATGAAGATATCTTTATAGTTAACTTTCTTATTTCACCTTGATTGTGCAAAACACAATTAACCTCTAGTTGTTTTTCCTCTAGCACATGATAGTGATGGAAGATATGCTCAAAGACTTTCTTCTTGGAGAACACCTATTATTGGTTGGGAACCAGGTGAGTTATGGCTGGAACTCAGGTACTAATGAATAAATAATAGTAGCAGTTTAAAAGCAGTAAGATTCTTTTCCTTGTTGGAGTACGTTTTTAGAAATGATTTTTTTCCCAGTTAAATGACTTGTTGAATTAAACAACAAGGGTCTTCTACCTTCTAAACCTTAGAATTACCTTATACGTATCTGCTCTTCTTTCCCACGTCTGTCACCCTAGCCCAGCTCGTCATCACCTATCACCTGGATTACAGCCGTGGTTTCCTAATATAGCTTCACCCCAGCCTTACTTCCACTGTGGTCTACTCTCCACTCTGCAGCCAGATTGATACTTGTGAAAATAAAATCTAAGTCTCTCTTTTTTTGCTTAAATTTGCTCCCCATCGCCCTTAGGTGTAGGCTTGGCTCCCTCCTTTCCTGCATTTGGTGTTAGCTTGAGCCACTCTGAACTTCTTTCAGTTCTTTTTTTTTTTTTTTTTTTTTTTTTTTGCGGCACGCGTGCCTCTCCCTGTTGTGGCCTCTCCCGTTGCGGAGCACAGGCTCCGGACGCGCAAGCCCAGCGGCCATGGCTCACGGGCCCAGCCGCTCCGCGGCATGTGGGATCTTCCCGGACCGGGGCACGAACCCGCGTCCCCTGCATCGGCAGGCGGACTCTCAACCACTGCGCCACCAGGGAAGCCCCCTTTTTCAGTTCTTATCTCCCCTCTGGTCCTTGATGCATGCTCTTCTCTCTGCCTGGAGCACTCCCAGCCCCCTTCCCACACCCCTTTTCTCTAACTCCGGGACATGTTCCCTTGTACGTAGCTTTTAGGTTTCCCTGCTTCTACATAACTTCCTTCCATCTCTCCATCATCACACTCATCATATGTTACTGTATTTACATGTAGAATGACTGTCTTCCCAACTTGTCTATGTGCCCGTCAAGGGCAGGGACCATGGTTCTCTTGCTCATCTCTGTGTCCTCAGTTCCTGGCACAGTGCTTGCTGCTACCTAGTAGATATTGAATGTGTTTATGGAGGGAGTGGATAGACATTTTATATCTAGAGGCTTCTGATAATTTTCCTCAGTGAAATTAACAGACTCATAATGAACAGCACCTTTGGTTTTTTAAATTAGTTTGAAATTAAGGATAACAAGCTTTCAGAAGAAGTTTGGTCTTTTTGTTTTTTAACTTATTAAAACAGTACATATTCTTAATTTAGTCCCTCAAACTTACAAAACAAATTTTTTTTTTTTTAATAAAAAAGGGCCAATTGAGTGGTTTACTGGTTGAGTTCACAGGTTTGGATGGAGGTCCAAACTGGCTAGAGGTCCAATTGCAACTCTTTCATAGATGGCTGTGACTTTGGGCAAATTGCTAATCTTACTAAGGCTCAGTCTCCTGATATCTAACCTAGGAATGCAAATCATGTGCTTGCTGTTGGGCTAATGTATGGGTCACATGAAATAATGCATGGAAAGCACTTCACACAGTCCCTGGCTCATGAGAGGTGCTCAGTTAGAATTAAATCTGTGGGTCACTCTGTTGTTAAAAAGGACTTTAATACTCTTTTATTTTTTTCTGAACAAGAATTAAAGGGTGAGCAATAGAGTATTCATGGTCTTTTTTTTTTTTTTTAACAATTGTTTTAAGGTTGCTTATTGCTGATCCATGGTCATTTTTCACTATTTAAAAAGTCCTGATGAGTCTATGTACCAGAGTGGGAGGCTGAAGATCAGTTAACAGTCCAGTATTCAGTACTTGATATTGAAGCCCAGGAGTTCAAGTTCTCATCTGACTCTGAAAACTGATGACTCTCATCTCACTTTGCAAAATGATGGCTTCATAGCCCAGAGTACCTCACAAACTTTTTATAAGTCGTTAAACCCTGGTATACTCAGTGTGTCTTTTTCAGGTCTTCTGTTGGTATTTGAATTGCCTTAGACACAGTCTGCTGGCATCTCAACAGCTGCAGACCAGAGAGTAGACCAAGAGAGTAGGCAAAGAAAGTAGACCAAGAATACACAGAGCTGGGGCTTGAGGAATAATTTTTGCTGAGGAGCAGGCTTTCAAAAGGAAGGCCCCTAGGGGTCAAATTATGATGTTCAAGCAGCTTTGAAATATCCTAGATGATACTGATGTCCTTGGGGTTTAGTGGGTGGGATACAGAAGGAGATTCCTGGTAAAGGCAGGGTTTACATTTGAGTTAGATAATAGAGTCAGGGTTTCACAAGAGTTGTCTAGGTTGAAAGGTTAAAGTTAGAGCCTAGCCAGTAACCAGAGAGACAGGGAGAACATTCTAACCCCTGGGAGCTGGGGAGAGCTATACAGGATGAGGGCTGAGGTGGAGTAGAGGATTGCTTCTTCTTTATGATAAATTAAAAAGAGGCTATGAAAGTGCTTTGAAAGTACTCTAGAGTGCTATACAAATGTCGATGTGAAATCCAGTATGCTACCTCTAGTCTATTTTAAGTCCCAAAGAAGAGAACAAGACACTAGGACAAAGGGCTAGGCATTGGGTAGAGCGAAGAGCAGCTCCCTCTCTACACATACATGGGGGGACCCCAGCATCCGGTGAGGGTGGGAGATCCCACTGGTTTTCAGGCTTGTGTAGAGTTGCCTAAGGGACCTCTGGGTAGAGCCTGCAAAAGATGCTCAGGAGGTGCAAGGCAGGAGGCAGGGACTTCACACAAACGTCGTCTGTCAGTCAGTGCTGTCACAAACCCTGCCTGTCATCAGCAGATCAGTGTCTTGCCTTCTTTTACCCCTAGACTGACACCCTCCACTTTGGAGAAACAGAAAAATTGAAAAATGGAGATTGTATTCATTATAAATTTGCTACACTTAGCTGGCGTTTTTCATGGCAGAAAGCTTTTTTATCCTTTCATTATAAACCTCTAAGACACTGATGGTCTTAGATTTTTATAAGTAAATTCTGCTACCTGTGTCCATGAAATTAGCTAGTGAAAAAGTCTAAGTCTTTTAGGCTATCATTTGATGTCTTCCATTGTCTCATCCCACTCCACTTGCAGCCTTGTGTCTCATTTCTCCCCTGGAATTCATGTCCTCAGATAAACACTCTGTTTTCCAGATACCTTCTTAGCAGTGTTATATTTTAGCCTTTGATTGTCACCAGCGTGCTCTCTTCTTTCTCCCATCTTTGCCTATTGAAATCCTTCCAGTCTCAAAGGGCAGTATGGTGTCGTGGAAAAGCAGAAAGCTGGGAACACAGAGATCTATCTTCCTGTGCAGATTTTTCAACTCTGTATGTGATATTGGATAGATTGCTATTCCTCCTTAAAGGGCTTTGTCTTTTTTCTTTTCTTTGTTTCTTATCTATAAAATGATAGGATTGGAATGGGTGTTTTCTAAGGTCCCCCTGGCTGTAGTATTCCATAATATGCTTCTTTAATAAAGTCTTCCTGAACACTGCAGCCTGAAGGTTTGGCCTCATTCTCTAAACTCTTACAGCACGTCATTTCTAGATTTCTTTTGACTTCTGTCAGACTTATGCGTCCACCTGCCACCTCTCTACTGAAAAGAGAGAGCCCCTTGATAAGTCTTAGTTATTTTTGCAACCTCCCTGATGCCTTGCATACAATAGACATTCAACAAATATATTTTAGAGGACTGCCTAGAATAAATTTCTAGTGAGTAGCCGAAATTATTTAGAAGTAATATGAATTTAAAATTTAGGCTTACTTGGTTTATTTTCAGGAGATTCTAAGACAAATTGACTAAATTTTTTATTCAGTAAATTTGCAACTGTTTGGTGAAGGAAACAGTGAATAAGACAGAATCTAGGGAGTAAGAGAAAATACTTAAGTGGCCCAGACAGCTGGGTATGATTATATTACTGATGGGATCTGATCAGAGACTGGCAGCATTATCACTAGGACAGAATAATGAAACACTAATTATTTAATTTTTCTAATAATTAAGTGTTAATTAGTATTTAGCTAATTAAATGAGATATAACTTTGCACATACTTACATTTACCAAGACAGTGAGTGAAAATTGGATTTAAGGTGGCTGGTTAAAATCTAAACAGAAGCTCTGAGTGCTTTAGCCAACTTCAGTTCCTTTCAAACTTGTTTTCAAAAACTAACATCTGTGTTAAGATATGAACAAGATTCTATGGTTAGACTTATATTTTTTCCCAGCTTTATTGAGGTCGAATTGACAAAAAAAATGTATTTAAAGTGTACAATGTGATGATTTGATATAACCATACATTCTGAAAGGATTTCCCCCATCAAGTTAATTAATATATCCATCACTTCACATATTTACCTTTTTTGTGTGAGAACATTTAAGTTTTACTGTCTTAGCAAATTTCAATTATACAATACAGTGTTATCAACTGTAGGCACCATGTTATACTAATATATAATATATATTATGATATATATTACTAATATATATATTATATAACTTATATATATATATATGTATATATATATATAACTAATATATCCTCAGACCTTATTCACCTTATAAGTGAAAGTTTGTACCCTTTTACTAACCTCTCCCTATTTCCTCCACTGCTCAGATCCTGGCAATCACTTTTCTACTTTGTCTCTATGAGTTCAACCTTTTTTTTTTTCTTTTTAAGATTCCACATATAAATGATACCGTGCAGTATTTGTCTTTCTCTATCTGGCTTATTTCACTTAGCATAAGGGTCATTACGGTTAGACCCTTGATTGCTTCCATTTGGTTGTATGAGGGGGAAGGAGCCACCTGTAGTATTTGCTAGCAAATGCAGAGCAAGTGCCCCACAGGGATGTGTTTTTCTAAGGACTGGTGTGCAGTTATATGTTCTCTTTCCCCGTGCTTTCCTCTGAGTCCTGATCATCTAGGAGATATCTTTTTCAGGAGTATGTACCTTTGCAGTCATAGTAACTCAGGTCCTCTGTCGATACCTTTGAAAACACCCTACTTTATTTATCAGTGATATTTCAGTACCTTAATATCTTACACACCTTCTCATCTTCACCCTTTATCCGTCTTGTGAACCAAAACAATGAAAAAAGAAAAAGACCAGGAAGTGAAGCTACAGCTGGTAAGTTAAGGTCTACTGATGCTCAGCTGTCACTGGGTAGTGTCACTGGTGTTTTCCCTCAAATGAAAAGTGACAACCATCTGGAAAACACCTATTTCAATTACATGATTTAGTTTGAAACTAAGTAAACCATTTGTAGCAATTGATCAGGCTCCTTTTCTCTTTCTAAAACATTATATGATGACTACTCAAAAAAAAATCCCCAAAACAAAAAGACAAGTCAGTTAGAATTGAAGCCTTGCGGATTAAATATTGGCAGAGAAGCCAGTAGTGGGTTGTTATAATTATACAATAAAGTGTAATGAATGCTGTTAATACAAACTGTCTATAGATTGATACAGATTACCCATCCTTCTGTTTGCAAACTAAAAACTGGCTGAAGTTCATGAAAGAAACTTTTCAATAGGCAAAGTTGTCAATTTAGAGATGTTTTGAAAGATTGCTGTTACCAGTAGCAACTTTTACAATGAGGAAATAAAAGGGAATAAGTGTTGATTTTGAGGTATCTCAAGGTTTATTATCTTTATTGAGCCAAATCCCATCTTTTCTTTCCATGTAATACGATCTTTTCTAAGAATCTTTGACGTTAGACAAGGTTTCATAACAGTTGGGATGCTAAAAACAAGTCTATAAAATCACTTACCATAGCAAAATAAAGTAGGCCACATCTTCTTTTGATGAAATAAAATTATTTCGTTTAATCTTTCCAATTTTCTTTGTGGGATGTTATGGCACAGCACATCGACCCTCCAGTAAATGAAGCAGAATTGCTGCCTGTCAGCCAAAAGGGATAGGGTGCCCTGAAATTACACGTTTGATGCTCCATGTCGTAGAACCACTTTAGTATGCTGCTACATGCATTATATTCTACTTACTGTAATTACCACATCACATGTACCTTTCATACAATTAGGAGTTTCATGCTGGCTTTTTAAAAGAATCATAGCATGACTTTCTATTTATTTCAGCTTTACTGACAGGGAAAAAAGAGAAATGGCTATTTACTTTCAAGCCAGTAATGCTTTTTTTTGTCATAACTCTACTCAAGAATAAGCTTTCTTCCTCCCCATATCTTATTTTCTTTTGATTTGCAAAGCTATATTCTATTTGATATACAAAGTATTTGTTGTGAATATTTTGGGTTATAGATTGAGCCTATAGGTGCATAATGTTTTTGTTGTTTAAAAACTTCTTAAGAGGGCTTCCCTGGTGGCGCAGTGGTTGAGAGTCCGCCTGCCGATGCAGGGGACGCGGGTTCGTGCCCCGGTCCGGGAAGTTCCCACATGCCGCGGAGCGGCTGGGCCCGTGAGCCATGGCCTCTGAGCCTGCGCGTCCGGAGCCTGTGCTCCGCAACGGGAGAGGCCACAGCAGTGGGAGGCCCTCGTACCGCAAAAAAAAAAAAAAAACCCTTAAGAATAAACTTCTGTTTCTGAATAAGAATACTTACGTTTTGAGAGGTTGAAGGAAGAAATATTTTAGTAATGTGGCGTTCTAAAATGCTCAGGTACCCCCCTTACGTAAGAATTATTTTTAAAATATATAGTATTTGTTTTAATAAATGAAAAATTAATCATCTGCATATACTGATTTCTGATGTTAGACAAATTGCAAAGCAAGTCATCAAAATTTAATTTATATTTAATGAGGCAAAACTAATACTTCACAATTACTTCTACATGAATATAGTCCAATAATTTGCCAGATTTGTCAACCTTTTTGGTTTTTTTCCCATTTTAAGCGAGTCCTTTGTATCATTTTACTGGATAATAGCACTCTGGTGAAATATTTATACTTAAGCTGTCCTTGTATTCCACAGTCTGTATTTTTTACCTTTACCAAAATTCTAATATATTTTGTCTTCCTTAAAAAATAAAGAGTCAGCTCTGGCTGATTTTCATAGGGGAGGCCTTCTCTGTCTGACTTTCATGTGCTTTATGTTTCTAGAGTACTGATTCTTTAGGTACTCTTTCCAATCCCATGGCACTTTCTGATCTATCGCAGTGAGATAAATCTTAGAAAGCAACTCTTAATTTTATGAATATTTTCCTGCTAAAAGTTGAAAGTGGCTCCCCCTTGCCTATCAGATAAAATCTCTTTCATAGGGAAACACTCAAAACAACCTATGACCTGGTTCCAAACTTCTTGTATAGTTTTAGGTCTTCCAGATCAGAGTTTCTTAGCCTCCCTAAGTATACTATGCCCTTTTGTTCTCCCAGCCATTTTTCATATTGTTTGTTTCATATGGTGCTTCTTCCCCTCATCTTTGCCTATGAAAATCCTACAGTTTTCAAGAGCTCGAATTTTTTTCCTCTATGAGGCCTGTCTTAGACACCCCCAAATAGAAATAATCTTGTTTTCCTCTGAACGTTTATAGTATTTTATCACTATCTAATCCATCTTTCTCTTAAGGTTGTTGTGATTTTTTAATTTCATCTATAATTGAATTACAAATTTCTTATGAGCAAGGATTAAAAATAGTAATAATTGTTATGTTTTACAATTTCCAATATACTTTTAAAAATCATTTCATTTAGTTCTACAGCAATGCTTTGGGATAAATATTTTTATTTTCCATACTTTACAAATAAGCAGACTGAAACTCGAGGTTAAAATATTTGCTCAAGATCACATAGCTAGTTAATGATTGAGTTAGGACTCAGATCTCCAAAGCTCATGCATTTTTTTCACCCTACCACACTAACTCTTATACTAGTAATACAACAGCAACAATAATAGTGTATAATAATAGCTCACTTATGTTGAGTGCTTATAAGAGGCCAGGAACTATGCTTTACATACAGAGTACAGGGCATTTAAAAATTTTCTATTATGAAATTTTTTAATATATTCTATAAAAAGTAGGGTATATAATGAACTCCTTTGTACCCATAACTTAGTTTCAACAATTATCAGCATTTTGTTCATCTTGTTTTATCTGTATTGAACATACTATCTATATGTTATCTTTTAATACATCATTCTTTCACATAATGCATTTTTCGTACAGTAGCTCAGTTTTTATCTCTGATATGATCACAATCCCATTATTACACCTAACAAGTTAATAATAACCCCTTAATATACTCTGATACCCTGTTTTCCTCACTTATCTCCAAAGTGTCATTTTACAGTTGGTTTGTTTCAGTCAGCATGCAGACAAAGCACGATCATTGCGTGTAGTTGATGTACCTCCTGAGTCCCTTTGAAAGTTGAAAGATACATTCTCCTGTTTTCTTTATCCTTACAGGTATTGACCCACTTTCATGAATATAAACATTTTATCAGAATTACACCAATATCAATGAACTTCCAACGAGGAAGTATCTTCTAAAGTAAATTTCATTAAGCCAATTTAACTTCTTGATTAATTTACATAATGAAATTAAACCATATTCACTTCTTCCAGGCTAGAAATTTCTTTTTTTTTTAAATAAATTTATTTTATTTTTGGCTGCGTTGGGTCTTCGTTGCTGTGTGAGGGCTTTTCTCTAGTTGCGGTGAGCAGGGGCTACTCTTTGTTGCAGTGCGCGGGTTCTAGGCGCATGGGCTTCAGTAGTTGTGGCACAAGGGCTCAGTAGTTGTGGCTCGTGGGCCTAGAGCACAGGCTCAGTAGTTGTGGCGCACGGGCTTAGTTGCTACACGGCATGTGGGATCTTTCCGGACCAGGGCCTGAACCCGTGTCCCCTGCATTTACAGGTGGATTCTTAACCACTGCACCACCAGGGAAGCCCTAGAAATTTCTTTCTGAATTTCTTCCCAGCCTTTTTTTCCTGAATTTTCATAGCATTTAATTTTGAAATCAGTAAACATACATTTAATACTCACTAAGGAGGACTCTATACATATTGTCATTACATAATTCTATATAATCCTTTGTATCTCATACCATCTATTAATTAGAGGCTTGTCATTAATGGGCTTAGTTTTCTCCTGGTATAGACTTAGTAAATGTTTGTTGAATTATTTAGTATTGAGATGCTGTGAATATTTTATTGCCAAAATTAAAGAATGTGTGAATTTTGTTAATTAATGATTTGGACTGAGCCCTGGCAGATTGCTAATGTGTCACAGCAGAAATATACCATGTTGCTAGGCCGGAATAATTATCTAATGTCTGTAGAGGGGCTGAACAGTGTGTCCAGAAATTTTCCTGCCTGTGTCCCCAGCAAGTCGTGGCAGCAGGGAATTTGATAACTAAATGTGCCTTGTTTCTAGTAGCGATGGCGGCCTAGGAGTTCTAAGGCTATGAAATATTTGGTTTCATCAGATATAATGACACTCATCTTTATTTTATATTACATTATTTTGTATCCTTTCTCAAACCTCTTGCTATGAAGTTGCCTGAATTGCAATATGGAAATTCTTTGCCATGCTGCTCATTTTCTCTAACATTCAGTTTATCTGTCCAGTGTTTCTTAGTGAATATTTTTCTTGCCTTTGTTCTGAATTTGTGTGTTACTTTTGTAGACAGATTGATTTTTTTTTCCCCACAGTATTTGTTATGGATGCTTTGGTCATACCTAATGACCAAACTAGCAAAGAATATATCTTTGCCGTTTATAGCAACACATTATTTCAAAGGGAAATTGCAGGGAGGTGGATTTTTTTTTTTTTTTTTTTTGCGATACGCGGGCCTCTCAGGGTTGTGGCCTCTCCCGTTGCGGGGCACAGGCTCCGGACGCACAGGCTCAGCGGCCATGGCTCACAGGCCCAGCCGCTCCACGGCATGTGGGATCTTCCCGGACCGGGGCTCGAACCCATGTCCCCTGCATCAGCAGGCAGACTCTCAACCACTGCGCCACCAGGGAAGCCCCAGGGAGGTGGATTTTATTATTCCTGTTTGAAAAGGAGGTTTTGACTTTGCCAGGGAACTTTATAAATATGTTTAAAGCCATGCAAACTGGTAGTGCAATTGAAAAGCATGTTATTTTGTCTGACTTCCAGGTACCGTTTTTTGAATCTGTTACAGGGAGCCCATTTATGGAAATGTTTAGGATTGTGTACTATTTAGTTTTAATTTTTTTCTGATTACATAACTAATGCATGTTCACTGAGAGAATTTGGAAAACAAGAAACTTCCAGTGAGTCATAAAGCAGTGACCTCTCATTTTGTTATTGGATTTAAGAATATTAGAATAAGATAGTGTTTAGAGATCAGCTTGTCTAGGCCCTCTTTATTCAAATGAATAAAGATGGTGGTAGAAACCTGCACCTGAGACAGATTAAGGAGGGATTATTGTCTGAGTCTCCCAACTGCTAGTATAGGGAGTATATTTTCAGGCACTTTGGACAAAGAATTAGAAGTTTCAACGTTTGATGGAAATTTTATGGTTATAGAAAAGCAGCCGCAATTTATTTCTCCTGACTTTGTTGTAATGTTAGTTTTCTCGTTGTTATTTTTGACTGTAATTGGTATTTGTTGATGATATCCATACAGTAGCTTTTCTAAAAGGAAAATTAGGACCCTATGAAAAAAGTCTTTAAGTATTATACAAACTGAGCTATGAAAATTATTGAAGAATTAGGGGGAACTGGAAGGAAGGCCCAAACGTAAGAGGCTTCAGAGAGCATGAGGGAAAGCTGAACACCGGCTGTGGCAAACACTCACTTGGTGTCCATTTCAAAAGTTACTGCAGAAGAAAAGTTCCAGCTTGACTTCCTCACCTTCTCCCTCCTGAACCTTGGATACCATACAGGGAGTTCCTGGACACATGTTTTAGACTATTTTATAGTCTTGGAGTAACTGATCTTTGACTCCACGACATTAGCCTATAAACTCTCATGTAAAGCAATTCAGGGAGGCTACCTCCTGACATTCTGTTTTGCCATATAGTGAAACAGAAAACAGCCCAATCTTTTAAGTCAGAGTGGATTTGCCTTCAAAATCCCATTGTGTGCAGGGTCTTAATTGCTTAGAACTTAAGTTTGCTTTTCTCTAAAACAGGAGCCTTATCTCCTACTGACATGGCTGGCTTGAGGATTTGAGTGGTAAAGCACTGAAAGGGTGTGTATGCGTATAGCAGCGGGCTCCATAAATGCCAGTTTCCTCCTCTTTGTTGACACAAAGGGAGCAGAATGTTCTTGAAAGAGGTTTCTACCTCCTTTAGCAAGAGCACATCATACGACTGCCCTTTCCTTTTTGTCCCGTCTTTCCTCAAATGTTAATAGTTATTACCTGCAGGTTACATGTGCGTGCCGGTGAGAGAGACACGGAAGAGGGCCGATCCCGGCCTCCAGGAGTGTGTCTTTCTGCCGAGGCACCTGACACATTACTAAGGTACAGTGTGGTGAGACCTGTGAAAGACAGTGGTTTAGGGACGCGAAGAGGAAACCATGCTGGTGCTCCGAGTTGAAGGAGAGAAAGCATTGGGAGAATCAGGCAGAGCTTCAGAGAAGCTGGGACATTTCATCAGAACACTAAGGAGTGAGTGGAAGATGGCAGAGAGATGGGGAAAGGCAGCCTAAATGAGTCAGAAAAAACAACCTCAGCAAAGAAGCAGCAGCACAAAGGTTCTGGAGACGGCTGGCTGCTGTTGGGGTGAGACTTAGCAGAGGGCCAGCATGGCACGCTTGCAAGTTCATCCGCTGTGAGGGATCCTTCAACATTTCCATCCCAGGACAATTACTCTTAGCCCAGATCCCACCCCTAGACCCATTTTCTCTTGTCTGCTCTCCGCTCCTCTTTAGCCCTTTTCTTCTACTCTGCTCCTTGCCCCCCTTGACAAGATATGGATAGACTTTCCCAGTCCTGTATCTTCTAGTTCAGGAAGGCAAGCTCTTTTTCTTTACAGGATTTTACTTATTATCTCTCTGAGGAAACAGGCTAACTGAAATAATGAGCCTGAGAACGTTGAAAGAGTCCCAGAATCTTTCAAAGTTCTTGAAGTCATGTCTCTGATCCTTTCTCTCACAGAAGCTGGTAGCAGGTTTACCTCCTGTCCTCGTGTCTGTGGGGCTGAATATAGCCCTTCTTCCTCCTAACCCCGAAAAGGGCCGTGTGACTCCTACCTCTGTGAAGGTCCTTCTTTCTAGTATGTTGTCACAGAGAACACAATGGGATGGAACGGTAATGATAACAGTAAGCATCCTCCTCATGAGACAGTTTGTAGTTTGTTGTTGTTTTTTTTTTTGTGGTACGCAGGCCTCTCACTGTCGCGGCCTCTCCCGTTGCGGAGCACAGGCTCCGGACGCGCAGGCGCAGCGGCCATGGCTCATGGGCCCAGCCACTCTGCGGCATGTGGGATCTTCCCGGACCGGGGCACGAACCCGTGTCCCCTGCATCGGCAGGCGGACTCTCAATCACTGCGCCACCAGGGAAGCCCAACAATTTGTAGTTTTTAAAATCTCTCATTCTACAGGTTGCTTCTCCCTTTTAAAATTTTCACTCACTAAATAGTTTCCTCAGTAAGAGTCAATTATGATGTAAAAAGTATTTATTTTGTGCGTTTTAAAATTAAAGGATACGGATTGTATATACAGAATAATGACGAGTAAAGGTAAATATGCACAGGAACAAAATGAAAACGGTAGCAGATTTATTTTGGCAGTTACACATGGGGTAGTGTTTTGTTTTCAAAATTTCCAATTAAGAAAAATGAACATGTGTCGTTTTTATAATGGAAAAATAAGATACTATTTATGTATTTATTCAATTAAAAGTAATCCTGAGGATTTTCTGTTCTAGGTGAAAATGATGACTGGAAAGAGCAAATTGCTGTAACTGTTTCTTTTTGCTCAGGATATTGACAGAAATTCCTTCCTAGGTCGTGTTTTAGCATTTCCTTGAAGGAATAATCAGAGCTTTTCAAATGAAGCCAGAAATGACCTGATGAGATCTCTGTTTTATTTTATTTTATTTATTTATTTTTTTTTTTGCAGTACGCGGGCCTCTCACTGTTGTGGCCTCTCCCGTTGCGGAGCACAGGCTCCGGACGCGCAGGCTCAGCGGCCATGGCTCATGGGCCCAGCCGCTCCGCGGCATGTGGGATCCTCCCAGACCGGGGCACGAACCTGTGTCCCCTGCATCGGCAGGTGGACTCTCAACCACTGCGCCACCAGGGAAGCCCATAAACTGCCTTTTTTTAAACTAGACTTTCCTCTCCCACCCAGCAAATGCACTTCCCCTCCCCTATTTCTTGTGTCGTAAGTAGCATCACCTTCCACCCTGTGGCCCAAGACAGAAAGGTTGATTTGTCCAGCTCCTCGTCCCCACATCCAGTCCATCACCAAGTCCTGTTAGTTCTTTCCCTTAAATCTCTCTTAAATACATTCATTTCTCTCTGTTCCTTACTTTAAGCCACCTTCATCTCCTGCCTGAGCTTTCTAAGGAGTTTCCAAAGGCTTTCCTTTGCTTTCAGTCTTGCTCTCTGCCAGATCATTTCACCAGAGTGATTTTCCAAAAATGAAAATCTGATCCTATTACTCCTCTGCTTCAGTGGCCTTTTGGTGCTTTCAGGAAGTGGTCCAAACGCTTTTATGTGGCTTCCAAGACTTCCAGAGCTAGACCCTGCCTCCTGCTCTAGCCTCCTTTCTCACCCTTCTTCATTCTTGCTGCTTGACATCCCTCAGACCTGTCCAGCTCTCCAGCTGACTAGTACCCACAAGTCTTTACACATACGGTTCTCCCTTCCTGGAACACTCCTCTTTCTGCTCCTTCCCTTTACCTCTTTAATTCCTTGATATTTCAACTGAAATATCACTGTGCATAGTGGGACTTCCTGAGCCCTTAGTTAAGTCTTCAAGCCTTTTGGATGTCCCACAGCAGAACACTTATTACATGTATATCTATTATGTTTGCTTAATTGTCTGTGTTTCCTACTAGATTGTAAGCTATGAGTGTGGCTCAGGGGCTGTAGCTATTTTATTTACCGTTGTATCCTACTCAGCTAGTGCAGTACCTATAACATTAGGTGCTAAAACAGTTGATAAATTAGACAAGGGAGATAAGAAAGGGAGGAAGGAGAGGAGAGAGAGAGAGGAGAGGAGAGAGGGAGAGGGAGAGGGAGAGGGAGAGGGGGAGTTTTTTGGAGAGGGAGAGGGAGAGGGGGAGGGGGAGAGGGAGGGAGAGGGAGAGGGAGAGGAAGGAAGAAAAAAGAAAGAAAAAAAGAAGGAAGGAAGGAAAGAAAGAAAGAAAGGGAGGGAGGGAGGAAGGAAGGAAAGAAAGGGAGAGAGAAAGAGTGAGAGAGTGGGAGGGAGGGAGGAAGGAAAGAAGAAAGAAAGAGTGAATGAAAGAAAGAAAGGGAGGGAAGGAGGAAAGAAGGAAGGAAGGAAAAAAGTTTTTCAAATAGAGACTACAAAGATTCTAGTGACAGTTTGAATGAGATCAGGGTTTGAATGAGACGGTTTGAATGAGATCAGATTGACAAAAACATTCTGAGATTCATTCATTGAGCAGCTGGGTACATGACAATACTGTTATATTGGGGTTAAGAAAAAAGAAGAGTAAGTCTGGGTGGAAACATAATGAGTTTAGTATGAATATCTGGTGCAGAAGTTCAGTTGACAATTAGGAATAGGGAATCTCATCTCAGCTAGAGCTTAGGAAAGAAGTGTGAGCCATATGTGATGACTGAAGTCAAGGGAGTGTGAGGGAGTGGGTGAGATTCCCAGAGACAGTATATGGAACTAGAAGACATCTGAGGTTGGAGTTCTGAAGACCCTAACCTTTGTTAAAAACAAGACAACTGGCCCCAGATGGAGTCACCTATGCTAAATCCTACGTCACAAAACCCAGACTTAACTAGGTAACCGTTTCAGCCTCTCCCAGAAATGGAATCTTAAACCAGTCAATGAGGAATCACTGGTCAGCACCAGTGAGGTCATTTGCCTGATAGACCCCCTGCCTTCCCCTAAAGGAAAGTGACCTTGTCCCAACCTAGTATAACAATTTTGCTAGTATAACTTCCTTGTCCTGCTCTCTTCTGCCTATAAAAGTCTTTCATTTTGTACAGCTCCTCAGAGCTCCTTTCTATCTGCTAGATGGGATGCTGCCCAATACATGAATCACTGAATAAAGTCAATATGCTCTTTAGGGGCTTCCCTGGTGGTGCACGGGTTAAGAATCCACCTGCCAGTGTAGGGGACATGGGTTCGAGCCCTGGTCTGGGAAGATCCCACACGCCGCAGAGCAACTGAGCCCGCGCACCACAGCTACTGAGCCCACGAACCACAACTACTGAGCCTGCACGCCTAGAGCCTGTGCTCCGCAGCAAGGGAAACCCCCGCTCGCCACAACTAGAGAAAGCCTGTGCACAGCAATGAAGACCCAACGCAGCCAAAAATAAATAAATAAATTTACTTTAAAAATAAGATCTTTAAAATTTACTCAGTTGAATTTTTTTTTAAACACATTTATAGAAGACATAGCAAAAGAGCTTCTTAGTGGCAGCCTGGGACTTCACATTGCATTGTCCTACATTTATGGGCCTTGTAAGCTCCTAAAACAGTGCTCAGGAGGAGTTTGAAAAGGCATGGCTGATTCTGTAATTTTGCAAGTGGGGAGGGAGCAGGACCTCCCCATAGTAGTTTTTCATGACTTGTTTCTTTCAAGAAATCCTTTGTGTTTCTGACATTACAATGCATTTATGATATATGTTTTTCTCTAGGTTTCTTGAACAGAGCTGATATATCAACACACATTTTACTCACCTGAATTTATTTACTTAAAATTTTACATTGATTGCGACACGCCATTTAAAGCCCACATGGCTATTTTACCATACACTCGAATGTGAACATTATAAGAAATCAATGTGTTATTTATTGCTGGAACGTATGTTACAGAACTCAGCTTTTTTAACTACTTCTACTCTTCCCACACAACCCACTTGTTAAAAGATTTACATCCCATTAATAGAGTATTCCACCTCTAAGTGAAGACTTTAAAATGGAGCAGTAGCATGGGAGTGGATTCCATTTTTAGCAGTCTGTCTGCTACGAAAGGACAGCAACTCTCTCCATCAGTAAGTGGTAAGGAAATGAGGGCATTTCTAGGAAGAGCAGATATAGTTGAGACAATAATAAACCCTGGTTATAATTTTAGGTTTCCAAGGTTTTAAAGGACTAAAAAGTAGGATAAAAGGAGAAGAAATTAGTGTTTGATTAAAACAGAAGTACAGTATTATATTTATCTTTATATAACTAAAACCACACTTCTGAAGAGCTGATTAGAAAAGTCATTGTTTTTACACTTACTTGATTTCCTTTAATGCCATTCTTCACATCTGAAATAGATAATATTGTGCTCTAATGTCTGCACTTCAATGTAAAATTATAGAATAGAAAAAACAAGTCACAGAAGGTTAAAAATAATTATGAATTTCCTTTTAAATAAGAACTTAGAGCTACTGTATTTAGAAGTAAACTTTTTTTTGAAAAAACCTTTATGTCATAGAAGATGTGCTATATACGTTTACTCGTTTGGTTTTCATTAACAATAAGCTAAAACAGTAAGTAGGTTTTGGTAAGAGATTCTTCTGGTTTGTTTTACCTCCAAACAAAAGTTACTTTTAATGCTTCTTTGTGTAATTACAGGGCGTAGGAAAAAACAAGATTGTTGATAGATTCCTTCACCTGCTCAACAGACCTCGAGAATATATCCAGCTGCACAGGTAAGAGGATAAAACCCACAACCTCTTAAGATCTGGTTTAGTCATTTATTTTGCTCCCAGTACAATTTAAAAATACTTTCTTAAAGGCCCATTTTTAATACACCAGTTTAATTTCTGTTCCTCCTACTGTTATCTCTCCTCTCCTTAAAAGGTAATAAAACCATGCAAAATTTATTTTTAAAGTTACTAATGCTTTATAAACATGAATTAATAGATATTTTGTGGACAAAGAGTGATGAACATTACATTCAGGAAGCAGTTTTCATCAACATAAAGGCTCCTAAATTAGAAGAAAAATATGTAGAGACTAAGCCCACTCTCTAACAGGAAGCTAAAATAGCTCACAAGGAGAAACATAAGCTATATGAATCTCAGGTGTGAGATAAGGAAGTCAAAACTATGAAGCAGTAAGTTATTAGTCTCCTTGCCTTCTTTGAAAACACATTGTGGATTATTTAATTTTGCGTGGTCAGAATGCTGGTCCAGGGATAGCTTTTAATCAAATAGATTTTCTCAACATGGATTGTTTTTAGCTTTATCAATGAACCTGTTCTGAATATTTTAAAAATAAAATATAAGCAGCAGATCCACCAAAGGGGAGATAGAAAAAAAAAATCAAGGAATATACCAAGTAATAAGCAACTTAAAAGTAGACTGAATTGTTATTGTTTTAATCCCAGGAAATTAACAAAAATATTGTGTAGTGGAAATAACACTGGATTGAGTTACAAGAATTGGTTTCTGGTTTGGATCCTTTCACTAAATAATGATGTGTTCTTGAGAGGAAAATGTAGGAGAAAAGAAGGTAGAGTTAGTGGACTAAAGGAGAAAGAGAAGAGGACCAAAGTGAAGCTGAGAGATGGTCAAAAACTCCTTCTTGGCATTTACACCTCTGGCTGTGATGGAGTAACTAGTACCAGGTTAGTCCTACCACAGTAAAGAGCTATAAAACTGGACAAGACTCACAAATACTGGGAAAGGAACAACCACTAGGGACTGGTGAACTGAACAATTACCAGAGTTCCCACATGGTTAAGAGACTTCATTAAACTTACTCCTGGTATTCACAAGATATCCTGTAAAGTTTATGCTTTAGAAGTAGGATCAATCTGCCCCTAGAGTAAAAGCTACTTTATGCCTACCCTTAATAAGTTTAAAAATAACGCTTGAGAAAACAAGGATGTTTGCTTTTTAACCCTATTTTGTAAGTTTTTCTCATACAAAATGATTTTAAAAGTTAAGGGGATGTATGTTGGGGGAAAATGTTTTGAAAAAAATCAAGCTGATTCGGAAGTGAATTAACTGCTTAGCTGAACAAACTTACCGAGCAATGAAAGAAGACTACAAAATCCAAACATTTAACAACAGATCATTCACAGTATGAAGCATTCAATAGAATATTACTAGGCATACAGATAAGCAGAAAATAGACCCCAAATGGTCAATAGAAATAGACCCTAAAATGACAGATGATAGAATTAGCAGACAAGGACTATAAAACAGTTGCCTTAAATATGTTCAAGCATATAAAGGGCATATAAAGGGGGAATGAACATAATGAGGGAATAATTAGGAATTCTCAGTACAGAAATAGCAACTTTAAAAAATCAGTCTCACATACGGGCAATTAGAGTTTCAAAAAAAAGGACAAAGAACGGGGCAGAGTAATATTTAAAGATGTAATGGTGAAAAAATTTCCAAATTTGATGAAAACATGAAGTCACCAATCCAGGAAGCTCAATGAACCTCTAGCAGGATAAGCAGGAAACCACAATAAAGTACATTATAATCAAATTGTTGAAAATTGAAAAGGAAATCTTTAAAGCTGCCAGTGAAAAAAAGACATATTACATATAGGAGGAAAATCATAAAAATGAAGACTGACTTGTCATGAGAAATAAATACCACAAGTCAGTGAAATAGTTGTTTTTAAAGAGCCAAAAGAAGAAAAAAAAAGTCAGTATACAATAGCATATCTGGCAAAACATTCTTTAGAAATGCAGACATTCTTGGATGAACAAAAACAGAGTATTTTTTACCAGCAAACCTGCATAATATAAGAAAATTACAGTTCAGTATTAACCATGAGCATAGATACAAAAATCTGAAACAAGTATTAAATCAAATTCAACAATATATAAAAAGGATAATACATCATAACCAAGCTGGTTTTATCCCAGGAATATAAAGTTGTTTTAACATTTGAAATCAAATAATTTAATTCACTCTATTTACAGCATAAAGGAAAAGCCATATGATCATTTCAGTCATTGCCAAAAAACAAACAAACAAACAAAACCACTTGATGAGATGCAGTGCTCATTCATGATAAAATGTTACAGCAAATTACAAATAGCAGGAAACTCCCTCAACCTGTTAAGAGGCTTCTATGGAAAACCTATAACTAACTTATATTTAAAGGTAAAAAAAAAAAAACAACTAAATACTTTCCTCCTATGATTGAGGAAAAGGCAAGAATATTCACTTTTCATCATTATGCTAGAGGTCCTAGCCAGTGCAGTAAGGCAAGAAAAAGTAATAAATGGCACATATGTTTAAACAGAAGAAGTAAAATTGTCTAGAGACAACATGATTGTGTATATTAAAAACCCTAAGAAATAAAAAAAAAAAAGAAAAAAACGATCAGAACTAAAAAGTAAATTGAGCTAGGTCACAGGATACAAGGTCAACGTACAGAATCAGTTGCATTCCTATCTAATTGCAATGGACAATGGGAAAATTAAAATATTTAGATACCTTTTATAATAGCATAAAAACATGAAATACTTAGAAATAAATTTAACAAGATTTGTACAAATTTTAATTTACTAATCTGAATAGGACATGGCAAGGTCATCTCAGCTCCTATACTTCTATAGCTCACCTAATACATAGCTTCAGAAAATTTCTAGCCTATTCCCATATCATCTCACAGTTCTTCTTTCTATGAATTATGCCTTATGTAAACCTAGGAATTTCAACTTACCTTTTTTCTTTTTTTAAGAATTTACTATGTCAAGATTACAGGACTAGGTGTTTTAGGAGATATGGAAAGAAATAAGAAACGTAATCTCTATCTTTAAGGAGCTGTAATACTGTTCTTGTTTGTGATTATTTCAGTCTTTCATGTTCCACTTAATCTAAAAAAATAACTCCTTTTTTTCCTCACCTTTAAGCCTTTCCACCAGTTTTTCTTCCTACATGAACAAAGTTTGGGGGAAATAATGAAAGAATCAAAATGTTTGCTAGTTTCACCTGAATAACTTATTTGTAACATATCACAGTTCCAGTTTTTGAGCCACAAGACACACGGCAAGACCCATATTTTATGTTTTAAGGTTGATACAGTGAGCATTGCAGTTATTCATTCTTATTTGTGCTATTTTATCTCTTTCATTTTGGTTTCATTGTGTTTAGTCTGTACTGTTTAGTGGTGCTCTTAAAAATACGTAATTACTTGAAAGTTTTAATGAAGTATATTACTAATGCCACTTATAAATTAAAGCCAAGACAAATGAATTTAAATTTTATATTTTAAAATAAGCAGAAAACCAACTTTTCTCTTAAGGATGACTTCAGAGGTTGAAATCAGCTCTCAAATTTATGCTCAGAAATATGGAAGTCACTTTATATGAGGGTCCCTTTGTATGGTGAGGCAGTTGTTAGATTTCTGTATATTGGACATTAGAATATTTTTAAAGAAAGATATATTAGGCTGAGCTAGCTCAATTAATTCTGATTGTAGATTATGAAGGTTAGTTAATACAAGCAGCAAGAAGGGAAGCAAAGAAATGTAGCATGTACTTAGTAATTATTCTTGGGTCTGTGTCACCATCACATTCATTGTAAACAGGCCTTTTGCTTATAATTCATTATCTTTAATAGTTACAACCCTCAGAATGGGAGAAAATATTTGCAAATGAAGCAACTGACAAAGGATTAATCTCCAAAATTTACAAGCAGCTCATGCAGCTCAATTTAAAAAAAGCAAATAACCCCATCCAAAAATGGGCAGAAGACCTAAATAGACATTTCTCCAAGGAAGATATACAGATTGCCAACAAACACATGAAAGGATGCTCAACATCATTAATCATTAGAGAAATGCAAATCAAAACTACAATGAGATATCATCTCACACCGGTCAGAATGGCCATCATCAAAAAATCTAGAAACAATAAATGCTGGAGAGGGTGTGGAGAAAAGGGAACACTCTTGCACTCTTGGTGGGAATGTAAATTGATACAGCCACTATGGAGAACAGTATGGAGGTTCCTTAAAAAACTACAAATAGAACTACCATACGACCCAGCAATCCCACTACTGGGCATATACCCTGAGAAAACAATAATTCAAAAAGAGTCATGTACCAAAATGTTCATTCAGCTCTATTTACAATAGCATAGCACAGGGAGATCAGCTAGGTGGTTTGTGACCACCTAGAGAGGTGGGATAGGAAGGGTGGGAGGGAGGGAGGTGCAAGAGGGAAGAGATATGGGAACATATGTATAACTGATTCACTTTGTTATAAAGCAGAAACTAACACACCATTGTAAAGCAATTGTACTCCAACAAAGGTGTTAAAAAAAAAGAAGTTTTAATAAATCTTATTTTTCTAGGAATTATTCCTTGTCTTCTAATTATTGGCATAAAGTTGTTTATAATACCACTTTATGATATTTCAATGTCCTTAGGCCCAGAAATGATATTATCATTTTTATTCCTGGTATTGGTTATTTGCCTTCTCTCTTTTTTTCATGATCAGTTTTGCCAGGAGTTATCAGTATTATTGATCTGTTCAAGCAACCAGCTTTTGGCACTGTTGAATGTCTCTTTTGTATGTTTCTTTTCTATTTCAATAATTTCTGATTTTATCTTTATTATACCCTTTCTTTTATTTTCTTTGGATTTAAAGTGCTGTTTATTTTTTAACTTTTTATATGAATGATTAATTGATTTTCAACCTTTATATGTGTTTGAGGCTGTCTATATTTGAATCTCTTTTTGAGTCTTGGTTTTCTCATCTCTGAGTAATAGAAGTTGACAAGGTCATTTTTAATATCTCTTAGGTCTTTATTCTAATATCTTTGTATAGGCAAGAAGAAGACAGTATTCAATGTACTTTAGAAAGTTTAGAAGATTAGAGATACAGTCATCCCTCATTATTTGTAGGGGATTGGTTCTAGGATCCCCATGGATGCTATCATCCACAGATGCTCAGGTCTCTTATATAAAATGGTGCAGTATTTGCATGTAACCTGTGCACATCCCCCCATATACTTTAAATCATCTCTATATTACTTACAATATCTAATACAATGTAAATGTTGTATAAATAGTTGTAAATACAGTGTAAATGTAGTGTGAATAGTTGCCACATGACAAATTCTAGTTTTGCTTTTTGGAACTTCTGGAAATTTTTGTTGTCCCAAGTATTTTCAATTTGAGATTGATTGATCCATGATGCAGAAACTGTGAATACAAAGAGCCAACTGTACTATGCTTTACTTTCTACCTAGAATGTCCCTTTTGTTGAATGTCAATCTTTTGTTGAAAAGTAACAAATAATTCATAAATAGTAAAGAAGTACCTGCTGATTATATCCCATGGTAATTCTGATATTGGCTACATAAATATATTTTCTATGAAAAAACTTTCTAAATTCAAAATGTAATAAAATTTTCAAAGTTACAGATTTTTATTATTTTTGCTTATATCACTCATTGCTATATCATTGATTGATGATAGTACTACAAACAAACTATCTGCTCATTTAGATACTGGGGTACCTCTCTTTGTCAGTATTTGATATTTAATTTGTTATGTAAAGTTGGAAGTAAAAAAATCTCCATTTCTGTTTAAAATATATATTATTAAAGGATTTTCATTAAATAGACTGACATTCCCACTAATTTCAATGTGGACAGTTTTTCTCTTTATTATGTACAACTTTGTGACTATATTTGTCATAAAATTAAAGCTCATGAAATTGCCTTAAGAGAAACATATGTTTTAAAAGATCTAAAAATAGCAGTCAAAAAAAATGTTCTGAACTTCTCTGATCTAAGGGTGACCTATTTAATGTCATTAACTCTGTCAATTTCAGATTCCTTTTAATGGATTTGAATGTTACCATCTAAGTAATCAGTCACACTCAGTTTAGTTTATGGATGCATTCCAACAAAATTGGTTATATGCCATTCAAAACATAATCTTGATAAGTAAAACCATCCCCAAACGTACATGAAGAAAACATACAACCAACGTACTTTTGAGTATGGCCATCTTATGTTTTCACGATCAGATCTCATAAAATGAGCAAGCTAGGCAATTCATGTTTTAGTTAAAATCAAGCTGTTGTCCTAAGAGTATGATTTAGATAATTTAAAAGATTAATGAGTATAATGACTTTTATGGTATATGTTTCAAGCAGAGGAGACTACATGGCTCACATTTGTGAAGTGTATTTAGTTACTTCTTTTCCCACAATAGTATGTTAATTTGACATTAAAGAGGACACTCGACATGTCAACTTCTGTAGCTATATTTCCTCCTTGGATGAAAGTATACTTCCGTATTAAAATCAGAATTATCTTAGTTTTGAAAGTCTTATGTTACCAGATTTTTTTCATCTGCTACCCTTCATATAAGAAGATGACGGCGCAGGTCCAATCATTAGCATGACCCATATGCTTGTTTATTTTTCTAATACTGGTGCCCATTGTAAATATAGAGTTTTCAGGTCCCCCAGCAAAGTCCCAACTTTCTCTTCAGTGAGATTTTCCCAGTGTATGCTCAACTTATTCCAGACTGAACCATTCTCTGTCCTACTCACAAGTTTTGAAGTTGTATGCATACCTGTCTTTATTCTTCCCTCTAAAATATACTCTGTTTCTCCCTGAATACTTCAAGATTTGGTCCACGGTTACTTCTGCATGGAACTTTTCTGATTTGTCATTCTGGGTGTATTTGTTCCCTCCTCTGAAACTCCACAGGACTGAATTTGTACCACTGTGATAGAAAGAACATGGATTTTAAAAGATAAAATTATGTCTCTACCATTAACTTTTTTTATAATTATTAAAAAATTTAACAATTTTTAAAAATTTAATCATTTAGATTTTTTTTAAACATCTTTATTGGAGTGTAATTGCTTTACAATGGTGTGTTGGTTTCTGCTTTATAACAGTGAATCAGCTATACATATACATATATCCCCTTATCTCCTCCCTCTTGCGTCTGCCTCCCACCCTCCCTATCCCATGCCTCTAGGTGGTCACAAAGCACCGAGCTGATCCCCCTATGCTATGCGGCTGCTTCCCACTAGCTATCTGTTTTACATTTGGTAGTGTATATATGTCCATGCCACTCTCTCACTTCGTCCCAGCTTACCCTCCCCTCCCCGTGTCCTCAAGTCCATTCTCTACATCTGCATCGTCTTTATTCCTGCCCCTAGGTTCTACCATTAACTTTTATGTGGCCTTGAACTCCTTGAGTCCTAATTTCTTTACCTACCAAATTGAAATAATAATACCCTTCAAGATGGTTGTGAAAATTAGGTGAAAATGTTTGCCAAGGACCAACCACAATGTCTGGCACATTTTAGGTCCCTAAATACTCAGGCTAACTCATAAGTATTAGTTTCTTGCCACATACCCCACTTCCTCTCACTCTGATTTGCATTATAATTTCTATATCTTATGTCCATCCACCCCTCCCCCAGTCATGCCTCCCCAACTAAATAAGGAATTTTTTGAAGGCAGGAGTCAGGTTTATTCATTATATATTAATTCATTTCACCTAATTTGTATGTATTAGATTCCTGTTGTTTGCCCATAGCTGTTTGGGGGCACGGATGATGTACAGTCATTCCTAGTATCTGTAGGGGATTGATTCCAGGACCCCCACGAATACCCAAATCCAAGGATGCTCAGGTCCCTTATATAAAATGGCATAGTATTTGCATATAACCTACACATGTCCTCCCATATGCTTTAAATCATCTCTAGGTTACTTATAATACCTAATACAATGTAAATGCTATATAAATAGTTATAAATGCTATATAAATAGTGGCTGGCTCACAGCAAATTCAAGTTTTGCTTTCTGGAACTTTGAGATTTTTTTTTTTCAAATGTTTTCAATCCACAGTTGGTTGAGTCCTTAGATGCAGAACCTGTGGGTGTGGAGGGCTGACTATATAGATGATGATCTTGATTTTGACTAGATTTGCTTGCTTGCTTGTTAGTGGGTGAGAATACATCAACATTTATAATACAGTGTTGTATATAAGCCAAGAAAGAAACATGTGCAGGTTCTGTGGGACCCTTGAAGAGAGGTACCCAACCCTCTGAGTGTATGCATGTGATTTGGTGGAAGGGGTCTGGAGAAGGTGGCACTCAAACTGAGTCTTTAGGGATAAGTAGGAGTTTTCTAAGTGCAGAACACAGAACAAGGCATTGCAGTTATTGAAAACAAGCTGTCTAGGGCTTCCCTGGTGGCGCAGTGGTTGAGAGTCCGCCTGCCGATGCAGGGGACACGGGTTCGTGCCCTGGTCTGGGAAGATCCCACATGCCGCAGAGCGCCTGGGCCCGTGAGCCATGGCCGCTGAGCCTGCGCGTCCGGAGCCTGTGCTCTGCAACGGGAGAGGCCGCAACAGTGAGAGGCCCGCGTACTGCAAAAAAAAAAAAAAGAAAACAAGCTGTCTAAAAGTAGGAAGTGAAGGCAGCTTGGGTAGCGTGGAATGTATGTGGGTAGATGTAAGAGCTGATGCCAAGAGGAAGATGTGGACCTTGTGGGGACTTCATGGGCCTTGCTGAGGTTGGATTTTATCCTGAATGCAATGTGATGGCATTAAAGCAAGATCATTAGGACCATAGTCTGTGGGTAGATCAGGGTCAGATGAGACTTGAATCACAGAGAACACTAGGAGGTGATTGCAGTAATCCAGATAAAATTGTTGGAGCCAAACAAACATACTGGCAGTGAAAACGGGAAGAAGGGAAGTGGTGAAGTGGGTTTAACTGGCTAATTTTAGGTTGATAACTGTATGGAGGCTGAGGAGAAAAGAAGAGTGGACAAGGGGAGGACTACTGCATTGCACTGTAGATGGTTATTGTTAAAGCCCTTGTCTTTCCCCTTTCATATTTTTGTATACTTTTTCTTTATGAAATCAAATGAGATAAAAGGAAGTGTAAAACTGTAGCACTGACCTTCTCCATATCAAATATCCTGGAGTGAATGATGACATGCTTTAAAAAGCACAGCATAATTCAGCATACAAGGCTTTCCTCAATCTGAAGAAAACTGAATGTGACTGTATAAATTTTGAAATTCACAAAGTCCCAAAGGGCAAATAGATGTATCGGTAAGAAATAGAAAAACTAAAAGCTTTTTTGAAGTCTCATGGAAAAAAATATTATTGAGCCATCAAGACATTCTGATAAGAGCAATAGAGAACTGGAGATGTGTCTGATGTCATAGGCTGCCAGGATACTGCTTCTGTCTCATCTTCCCCATTATGAACTTGGAAAGGCTATTTTAGAAACATTTTTATCAGCAGTTAGACAGTAGTTTTCCCACTAAGAATGCCTTCTACTGCCTTTTCTTACAGAATGAATTATGCCACTACCTCTAACTTGTCCATGTAGATCTTTAGGTTTGTAATAATTTTTGACTCCATTTAAATTTCTGTACTATTTTTGCTTTTCCATTTAACAAACATGTAACTAGCAGCTACTCTGTGCTAGGCACTGTTCTACACTGTTTTCAAATTGCACCTCGTTTTTGCACACAACTCTGAGTTCAGTACTGTTACCGTCCCAGTTTTGCAGATGAGGACAGAGGCACAGAGAGGTTAGAAAACTTGTCTGAGGTCACACAGCTGTCTTCATACAGTCTGGCTTCAGCCTTATGTTCTAACCACTGCAGTGTGCTGCTTCTTGACTTTGTCATGCTGATCAAATAGTATTTTAGTGATAGTAGCACTTTAGTAAGTACCTCACTAAAGTACTAGCCATGTGTTAAGGTTGTTGGTCAACCAATTCTTAGATTTAATACTTCAATCTACATATAATAGCTTGATTTTTTAAATTCTTGCTTCATATTTCTAATCCTTGCCCAGCTTGATCCCAAAGCCTTTGGCCAGTTATTCCATATTTTCCCCTTTTTTTCCAATAATAATATCCTTATTAAATTTCATTTTCTGTTTTCTTGACTACTTCTCCAGATTATTAAACTTCTTTTGTGTCTTAATGCACCTCTCCTGAGGTGTATCATTAGTGTACTTAACAGCTCTGTTTTCTGTTCTGTCACCCAGGTAATTCATAAAATTGTAAACCAAATCAATTCCTGTGATCTTTTATATGATGTTCCTCCCAGGCGGACACTGCTTCCGTTCTCGGTGCACTCACCAAATGGTTGTTGTAGGTTATAGAGGCGGGTGAGTCAGAGCTGCAGACAGACCCTGAAACTGGAGACCCCAGCCAGCAGGCTGCTCTAGACTGTCTTGGAAGAGAAGACTGGAAACAAGCAGGATTTTATGGGATTCTTTTTTATTTTTATTTCCTAAATCACAAGCTAAATAAGCTTGAGAACCACTGATACAGTGTGTGTTTTTTCTTAGTTTTGTTATATCCTTTGCCACTAGAGAATAGCTACATTCTTTTCAAGTGTTATATACTTTTTTAGTTTGAGAAAAATTTCAAAAATCAAAAAAATGTAAATAAAAACATGTAGCACATACCCAAGTTTATCACTCATATTTAACAACTATTAATATTTTTCTCAAATTTGATTCTACTCTTCTTTTTGCAGAAGGGAAACACTAATTATAGCTAAAGTCCCCTTTACCACCACCTCCAATCTCATCTCCCCTTCTTCAAGTCAATCACTATTCTCAATTTAGTTTATAACCTTCCAGTCATTTGTATGCATGTTTTTTTAAATTGTAAAGCAAATTTTTGTTAAGAAAATCGTTATTTCACACTGACTTCCACTGTAAAATCAGTGATGCTCTGATGGCAGGGGCGGGGGGGGGGAATTTTTTAAAACTTTTAGTCCTTAGTTGTAATAAAAAGTAAACTCAGTCTTACAATTGTTTCAATATCAGATTATCTTAACATGCTTAACATTGTGCTCCAACCACTTAAACCTGCTCTCCTCTCTCTGGAGAGCTTCACCTGCAGGTTTCTTTCAGCAGCATCTTTAGTTAAGCTGATAGAGTGAAGAAGTATCTTGGGCCAGTGTCATATACTTCCCAATCATCTTTTAATTCATTAGGATCTAAAATGTTTTTTTTTGTTGAGCTTTATAAAGTGCCAATTCTTATAAGTGAGACAGATATTGCTGTAGCCAGACTCTTCAGATGACAGCAACAGTGACACCATGAGCTGAAGGAGATGGGGTGAGGTGCTTAAATTAAGCAGGTAGATTTGTGTCCTAATGCGATCACTTAGTTCACAACACCGTTATCTATTTCTCTCAATGGATATATATCTGTAATGTTTTGTGCAAGAATTAAGAGCACTGCTGGAAAATCTAAGAATTTCTTCTTTATTTCATTTGACTTTATTCCATTATGCATCCAAATAGTCAACAGATATCTAGGTTGGGTACTCTAGAAGCAGAGCCAGAGATGGAAATATCTGTATAAGTGATTTTAGAGGGAGAGCTTTTAGGTGAAACTTTCTGGGAAGTGAAGGAATCAGGATAAGACTGCAGAAAAGAAGTGGTTTTATTTATTTTTTAGTTTTTTAGTTTTGGCCACCCCATGCAGCTTGTGGGATCTTAGTTCCCTGACCAGGGATCAAACCCTGGCCCCTGTCAGTGAGAGCATGGAGTCCTAACCACTGGACCGCCAGGGAACCCCCAAGAAGTGGTTTTAGGTGAAGTCTGGCCTCAGCCTCCTCACAGGAAACTCTGGAGCACGAATGGCACTACTCAGTTATCCCACCTGGAAGTAAGAGAGCCAGGCTTCTTTGCTCCCATGTCAGTGAGGCATTAGTCAGGAGAGGAATCAGGGAGAACCTCTAACTTCCCAGGCATTTCTGGACAAGATACTCCCCAGTGATGGAGGGCAATTCTTTGGAGAGGAGTGCAGCTGTGAGCTTTTAGAAGTCAATGCTACAGTAGCTGTGGGATGGGTGCCTTTGGTAGCAAAGGAGATCTGGGTAGGACACCAACAACATATACTACCAGACACCAACAATATACCCTACCAGAAAACTCAGCCTCCTATTGAGTGCAGCCCCTGGCACTGTTCTAGGCCTTGAGAAATGCAGTGATGAACAAGATAGACAAGGTCGTTGCTGCCATGAAGCTTTCCTTCTAGTGGTAAAAAGGAGGCATGCAATGAACAAATAATTCAGTAAACTGGAAAATATCAATGCTATAATGGAAATGATATAAAAGGTTTTATAGGGTAATGTGATAAGGAGTAAATGAATAAGTTTGGCCGCAGTTACTATCTTCATAATTGTGCTGGGATTTACAGCAAGACATTCTAGCAGCTTTGTTCTGGAGATTCAGTGGTTGAATTGACCCTATGTAAGATGGATCCATAAAAGATTACAGATTATAGTAACTAGAGACTTGTGAGAACTTGGACTAGTGATAGTTTGAAATAAGATTCCAGCCAACAGCCGAAGTTACCAGGCCTAGCCAGGGTCTGACCCAGGGGGAATAGGGTTTTCGGGACAAGGTTACTAGGGATACTTGTACTAGTATCAGTACATCCCCAAATAGGAGATTTATAACCTCTCTGAGCAAAACCAATGAGTCATGTGTCTTGTTCCCTGGTTAGAATAGGAAATCAGGAACTGAGCAGGGCTGAGCCTGCAGCTGAGTGAAACTGAATAAAGTAGGGATAGCACTATAACCTCAGCAATCTACTAACAAAGGTGTCTTTCATGTTATACACACCACATTCTGAATGTGATTTTTTTTACCAACTCTTAGTGGTAGTGGTTTAAGTTGTATATAATTGAATATCATTTTCCACCAAGGACTTAAATTCTGCTGCTGTATTATTTGAACACTTTTCCTAATACATATTTACTGGTTTCTGCTGGAAGCTGATCCGATGACAGTAGTGCTACATAGTCAGCAGTGTTCATTTGTTTTAAGGCATGGTTTTTAGGAATGCATTGCCTCAAAAAGTATAAACCATTTATTATAAAACTGAGCTAAAATAGAAGCCTCAAATTTTTAAAAGAAAAGCCTGAGTTTGGGTAAAACCTCTTTGAGCCTGAATTTCATCATAGGTTTGTTGGAGGTATTAAATGACATATGTCACATGTGTCTTGGACAGTGCCCGGTGTGTGATAGGTACCCAGTTAAAATTAAATCTCTTCTCTATAAATCTGTGTTGTCCATATATCTCCTGCCCCTTCCTCTCTTCTCAGCTTTGAATCTGCAGTGTTCTTTTTAAAATATCCACATTGGTATCTCTGGAGCATTTCAAATCCCAAATGTCCATCTCTTCATACCGAATTTTCCTTTATAAATGTCCTCCAGCGCCTTTTCTATACCTCATTCATGGTGGGTATCAGTAAAGCAGTGCTTATGATTGGTAAAGGAAAGAATGGATGTTTCCTCTCTGAGCTTATGGAATCCTGTATCCAGTCACCTGGTCTGTAATCGACATACCTTTTTCCTTTCCCTGTCGTTTATCTTGACAGCCAGTTATTACAAAATCATGTCTACATTTTTCTAGGTCTCCCAAATATTTTCCTCTTTGCCTTTCCTACAGTCACTAGCCATACCTAGACTATTAAAATAGTTTCTTCTCCGTCAACCTAGAATTGTGACCAAGTCCTTTCGATTCCATCCTCTGGGCCATAGATCCATTCCTAATTTTCTCTTGCCTGGATTTTTATAGTAGCCTCCTGGTTAAAAACTCAGCCTTCAATCTGTCTTTCCCAAGCCTCGTACCGTTCCATCAATAAAGTTGATCACTTATTCTGCTGCTCAGACCCTTCAATGATGCCCATTGCCAACAATATCAAGTCCATAGTCCTTAATCTGAGCCCCATCTGTTTCATTAGTCCTACTTCCAGCCTTTCTCTCCCACATACTCAGGCTTAATCCATATGAACAGCTTGTGGTTCCCAAGAATCACATGCCTATTCACGACTCCCTCACTTGCCACTTGCAGCTTTTATAGCCTGGAATGCCCCACTCTATCAAGTCTATCTGGAAAATTCTTACTTTTTCTTCAAAATGCAAACCAAAGTCTTTTCTTCTAGGAAAATTTCTTAGACCCTTCCTTCTCCTTTTCCTTCACAAGCAGATGTTTCCTTTCTTTGTGACAACATTAGTACAAAGCGCTTCTTAAAGTGGGGAGCAGGTACCAAGAAGTTCAAGACCATCCACCGGAACATGGGAAGACATTAGAATTTATATTTACTTTGCTTTTAAAAATATGAAATAAGCATTACCAATATTTAGTATACTGACTGACACTGGCACGCTCATTTGTTCAGTTTGTCACATATGGGAAATGGGACATATCCAGAGAGAACTGTGGGAGTTTGTATTATGGGAAGATGACAGTGGTGCTCTCAGGTATTCGTTTGATTGCACGTTATGACAACACATAACAGTTTACTGTGCCCAGTTTAGCAGATTTGTGGTTTACGTTACCCAGTGTTAACTAAGCCAGCCCTCGTATAATGGATAGTGGTTTAAAAGATTCTTGAAGAAGCAACCCTGGGTTGAAAATATCGTTAATAATGTAAACATAAACAAATGACATGGAATTGGCAGAAAATTATGTAAGTATAACTATTGATGGAGCATCTGATTTGATTGGATAGAGACAAGACTCTAAAATAAGGTTACAGAGGACATCACACATGAAATGTATTCACTTCATGATGATTCAAAACAAAACACTGCCACAAAGATTGAAAGCAGACTTGCACACAGTGCTACAGGATGTCACCAGTTAGATATGTCACATAAAAACAAGAGCTTTAAAGCAAAGCCAGAACTATTGCAATATTTTGGAATAAGGTAGGAACTGACTGTGAAAATCTTTCATACTACACAGTCTCACTTATAATCTCATTGTAAAGTATTTAAAAGATCTGTCAAACCTGCCCATTTGTCTTTTACAAAGTCAAGAGTTCACAATTTGTTTATCTGTCTGTGTGTTAATGGCTGTTAGAGAGATGCTATGTAACAGATACTTTAAAAATTTAAAAAAAAACCACATTTAATTTGACCCTTCAAGCTACAGGTCATGTTTTAGCAGTGAAGTAGAAAATAACTCCTTTAAAAAAAACTTCTCTGGAGAGAGTGTTTTTAAATCAGATGTTTATAACTTTCAGTTAGTTTTTTTGTGGCTGAAAATAATGTATGTCACTCTGTGATATTGTGATATAATAATTACATGTTTGGTCTTCATTCCCTTTCCCAGCACAAGAGCTTCTAAAACGCTTGTAATTTCCTGTGTTATAAGGGTATCTTTTGTTAAAATATTTGGTCTTCGTCTTCAGTTCTAAGACCCTTGGAATCTCCAGAATGATAAGAGAGTCTCATAAGATGACTCTAGGGTCTCTAGAGAATTGTCGGGTGTGGAAAACCCACATATTTGGTGCCAGAAGTAGAAATAGATCGTAGTACTCCTAAAATGTCTCATGTCTGCACACTAAAACAATTTAAAATACAATTTCCTACAAATGAAGAGTTTCAATGAGTTTTGAACCTATTCGTTCAAAATATATATAAAATGTGACGCTGTCTGATTAGTTTGCAAAAACACTGACATCAGGAAAGATGGAAGTTCCCAAGCCTAACTGTAACGAAAACCTTTGTATGTTTTGATAGATGAGATTGAAAAATGCATGTTGAGCTATAGGGACTGCAGTCAATATTGCACTTCTGTTTGGAGCTACGAGTCTTCGTGAGCTCTTTTTCAGCTATGATAAGTATTATGTATATATATTAATAAGTATTATTATAGGACTGGACTTCAATTTAGGACTGGACCTGTAAATCACACAAGTAATAAAATATATTAATCATATTATTCTTCCTAAAATATCCTTCTTTAATTTTTAATGAGAACAAAAAGTGTTTTTTTGTATCATTAACAAATAAAATTTTAAAGTGTTTTTAAGGTATTGTTTTTCATCTTTAGCTCAGTTGCTGTTTCTATTTTGGTGTACTTTAGAATGTATCTTCTTAAAACAAGAACATTTTATTAATGGTACATTTAGAGCCACTGACCTAGAGTAGGCTCTGCTATTATACACGTCATTCTTTATCACAATCACGTGTTTCTACCTCTGTCTTCCCTGCTAGACAGTGTTCTCTCCCTAAGGGCAGGGGCATTTCTTTGAACTGCCTCCTCCAGCATGATTTCTGGAATATGGTAGATGTTTGATCAGATTTGTTAAGCAAATGAATAAATGCAATGTCTGTTCCTTCCCATCCATCTTTGAGACATCCATTTAGAGAATCCTCTCTCTGAAATGGATAGATGATTTGTCCTCCATTCCCATGAGATGAAAGTCAGACTCTTAGCACGTGATATTTAAGGAGAATGTGCACTCCGACTCACCCCACCTATCCAGCTCTACTCCCCTCCATGCAGCTGTGTTCTAGACATGCTCGGTGCTTCCCCAAACTACTCCTGTATCTCCAAACTTCGACATGTTTTTCTATTCCTCTACCTGGAAGCACCTTCCACCCATCTCTGCCAGTTAAAATCAAATTTAATCATCAAGATCCTGTTTTCTTCCGTCAGAATTAATTGCCTTCTCCTCTGTGTACCCATTGAACTTTGTTTTAATTTCTATTATAGCCCTTATCACATTCTGATGTAAGTTATTTTTATTTTATATTTATTTATTTATTTTGGCCGTGCTGGGTGGCATGCAGGATCTTAGTTCCCTGACCAGGGATCGAACCCATGCCCCCTGCATCGGGAGCGTGGAGTCTGATGTGAGTTACATTTATCTTATATGTCTCTTGTCATGTGAGTTTCTTGAGAGCAGGAGCTCTGGATTATTCATTTTATAACCCTTCATACCTAATAATCTGCTTTACAAATTGGTAATCCATAATATGATTTTAATACACTCACGGGTTTATTCATCCTTTATGCAAACATTTATTACATGCATAGAAGGTACAAGGCACAATGACAGGCTCTAGGTATATTAAAAATATATATATATATGTGATATTCTCTTGTCTATAGATGGTATGCCTTGTGAGGGGACAGTCATAGAAATGTTACCGAGCAAGGGCTCTCTGCCCAGTGCACATAGAAGCCAATACCAGGGCTCAAATCTGTCTCCCCAGTCTGGGGTTCAGTCAAACCTTCATGTGTTAGGTGAGGAGGGCTGGTATGCAGAATCACTGGCAGGGCACGTTCTGATTGGAGGGCTTTGGAAAATGGCCATTTGTGGTAAGGTGTGGTAAAGGGGGCTTCAGCACTGGGTCTTCCTGGACGATGGACCCTTCGCCTCTGAAAGGGATCCCGTGTTCAGGTTCTGGTCATGTCCTGGTCCTTTGGTTCCATGGCCGGGGGAGGGGATGGGTAGAAATTTTGGTTCTAGGTGTTACTTGAGGACAAAATTTTCTCCTCTGTGCATGCTTGGCCTGCATGACTTGCAGTTTTGTTCTGCTGTCTTTGAAAAGTAATTCAGTAACTTGTTAGAAACAGGGTAGGGCCAGTTTGGGCTGGTTCTGCGGTTACCTGAACAACTGTTTCATGAGTGTAAAATGCTTTCTATGGGCCAGTAGTTCAACTGGGAGTATAGACGTGAGAAATACTTAATGCTTCAAAGAGGAGGCAGTATTTGAGTTGAGCCTTTAAGGAACGGGCCTTAACAGTTTGTCAGGCAAAGTAGGGAGAAGGGAAGAAAGAACTTCTCAGGAAAAGTGCACACAATTGGGCACAGTGCTTAAGGAATTACCAGCAACTCAGGGCAGCCTAGGGTACGTGACTGGAGTAGCTGACTGGAGTGCACCCATTTCAACAAACATTGTTGAACACCTAGTAGATGCTGCTCACTTTTCTAGCATGAGTGACTGCATCAGGAACAAAAGAGCTAAAAACCCCAGGCTTCATATTTATATTCTAGTTGCTAGTGAGAGAGAACAAGATCATTAAAATATGTAGTCTGTCCGGAGCCTGTGCTCCGCAACAGGAGAGGCCACAACAGTGAGAGGCCCGCGTACCACAAAAAAAAAAAAAAAAAAAATGTAGTCTGTCAGATGGTAGGTGCCATGGGGAAAATAAAGCAGGGAAGGGGGGCAGAGTAAGGTGTATAAGGGAAGGCCTCCCTGAGAAGTTGACTTTTGAGTAGCCCTGATGGATAGTAGCCTATTTCCAGCCTTTTGCTCCTATAAACATGCCTTTTATATTTTAAGTTTTATCTGTGTATTAAGTACTCTTTTTCAGGTTTTCGAGATCCTCTGGCTAACCTTGAACAAATAGCAATAATACCTAAACTCAAGTGAGAGAACAGGACAAATGGACCACACCTTCATTTTCATCCTGAAAGAGTAGAAGAGATTTGCCTGGGAGACGGGAGAACTTTTCAAGTCCCAAGGTGACCTGAGCTGCTGCTATCTTGAAAAGGTGCAGTAGTTGAGATGCCCAGCAGCACCAGTCAGAAAATGCTGCCCGTAATGCCTCTTCAGCCTCACGTGGGAGGCTCTCCACAGTGATTATCCTGACACAGTTCATAACGCAGTGAAAAAAACAATTGCCATTTCATACCCACTCATTTATTTCATTTGGGGTTCAAGGAGTGTGCCAGATACCGGAAGAGAAAAAGTGGCCAGAGACTGAACTGGCTGAGCAGTGTCAGCCGTCTTCCACTCACCCCGGTGTCCTAGACAGCAGCTCTTTGTTGCTGTCTTCCTAATGATCCCTTACACGCATTTGTATTGGAACAGCTAGGTATATTATGGAATGGCATTCAAAATCTCCATCAAATTTTAAGGAAAAAACGTGAGATGGCGAAGAAACATGCTAGAGGACTGCTCTGTCCTCTGCCCTCTGATTCCTCAGGGATGTTTGTTCCTTCTCTGCCATTAAAATGACACTGGAAAATAGGCTGGGGTTGAAATGAACTCTTTAACTTCTGTTGCTAAAAGCAGTATATATTATTTTTCTCATGATTCGGCAGTGTCTTCCTTTAAGAACACCTATCATAAAAACTTAGTAAAATAGGTATATTACAGAAAACTTAACGTTTATCGATTTTCTTTAAGTTAAGAGTTCTCCAAATAGAATGCTTATTTACATACTGTTTTCTATTTGACTCAAGTGGTTCAAGTGTGATAAATAAACCAGAGCACTGGGAATTGTTTCAAGTTGATGAACAACCAGAAATTAGGATAAAATAATTCATGGATTATAGTATACGGAATACTATTATGGTAATACAAAATGCAACTTACATAGTAAATTTTAAGCTGTAAGTATCGCACAGGAGGTGTATTTTGGGTTATTAACCAACAGAAGCATGCCTGACCAGTTTCATGGAGAGCTGGTGGACTTAGGTCTTCTCTGACTTAAATAGTCGAAGGCTGGGCTTCCCTGGTGGCGCAGTGGTTGAGAGTTCGCCTGCTGATGCAGGGGATGCGGGTTCGTGCCCCGGTCCGGGAAGATCCCACATGCCGCGGAGCGGCTGGGCCCGTGAGCCATGGCCACTGAGCGTGCGCATCCGGAACCTGTGCTCCGCAACGGGAGAGGGAAGAAAAGAGAGGGCTGCGTACCGCACAAAAAAAAAAAAAAAAAAAAAAAAAAAAAAAATAGTCGAAGGCTGTTTATCATTTGTCTTAGTGATCAAAAATACTTATTTTAACTTTATTTTGAATTGCCTGTGGTAAAATATCTTTTGATAATTAATTTCATGCAAGATCCAGTTTCTGCTGTGTCAAAGGTGGCACATTATTAGTATGGTAAGATAAGTTTACTTAAATATATTACGAATTTAAGCTCAGCAAAGGAAGGAATGTTTACTTTCACAGATGCTTATCCATCTTATCTAAAGCAGTGCCCATTAATAGATGTCCAGTAAATATCTATTGAATGAATAATTATGGTATATCCTGATATGAAAGTGTATTCACTTAATTTTTGACTCTATCAAACTTTTATGTTGTTACCCAATTAACGAGACATTTAAAAATATAAATTACTAGATACTATATTTTCTTTTTTTTTCGCGGTACGCGGGCCTCTCACTGCTGTGGCCTCTCCCGTTGCGGAGCACAGACTCTGGACGCACAGGCCCAGCAGCCATGGCTCACGGGCCCAGCCGCTCCACGGCATGTGGGATACTCCCGGACCGGGGCACGAACCTGTGTCCCCTGCATCGGCAGGCGGACTCCTAACCACTGCGCCACCAGGGAAGCCCGATACTATATTTTCTGATAATGATTTATCCAGTGGATACAATATTAACCCGCCTCACACTCTGGTTTCTTCTGTGTGTGCATCTTTGTACACTCATTTAGTTTTGTACTTTAATCTTCATTTCATTTTATTCCTTTTCAAAAACTGATTAGAAAATGCCTTATTTAATGTCAGAGGAAAAGTTAAATAAGAGGTATGCATATTGTTTTTCTTTTTTTGTCTGGTAAAGGGGAAATGAAGTTCCTACAAAGAAATTAGGTCATTTTGAGTCCCTAAAATTTACCAAGCCAGAAAGCTAGTTTTCAGAATAAAGACAAAAGATCCTGTGTTTAATATTCTATCTTAGTATATTTATTTTTAAGGACTAGACAACTTATAAAATGTTCAGATTTTGTTAAAGTATTTGATTATCAGCATGGCTTTGAATATTGGAGGAATTTCTTTTTTAATAAGTGTTACTATATTGCCAGGAGACGTGGTAAGGAGCGTAAGTAGATTTTGAAAACTATTTTGAAAATTTTAGCTTCCATCAGATGACTGTTTTGCTGTGGCTGTTTTCTACCTGCTGTTCCCAGAAGAGCCTACCTCTGGAGAGCAAAGTGCTGCACCACAGTACAATTCCTTCCATAAATACTATCCCCCTAATGTCGTCCTTCCTTTTATGGTTTGTTAGCATTTTATGCATCTGGACATAGTGATGAGTGATTGACAACTAAATAAACTATTTGTCCTCCAAAACAAGTATTTTAAGAGCCGGAGTCACTTTGGCAGAAAAAATATTTTGTTTATCTTACTGAAAGGACTTTTCCCTCACAGCATTCAAAGCACATATAATAATAATGTCTCTCTCACTTTTATCTTTCTTACTTTTTACTCTACTGTATTTCCTCATATGTTCTATTTTGATTCCCTCTGTAGAGATGAGTCATCTTGGGTTTCAAGAGTTTCAGTGATTGAGACCTCCCTGGCAGTTCAGTGGTTGAGACTTCACCTTCCAATGCAGGGTCTGTGGGTTCGATCCTTGGTCAGTAAAAAAAAAAAAAAAAAAAAAAAAGAAAATCTTAAAAAAAAAAAGAGCTTAAGTGATTGACCAAACTAGGAGGACTCAGATTTAGGCCAGTGCTGGTTTTCAACTAACACTGCGATAATCATAGTTAATTTTTGTCTTCCTTTTTTTGTAGTGTATGGCAACACTGCTTATATTAATGACTGTTTCTGTTTGAGGGCTCAGGGAAGTTTCTTTCCCAACATGGCAAAATAAGTATGTCTTTCATAGGCAAGGTAGGAAGGGAGTGTTCAGAGAGCCCAGAATATTTGTAAACATTAATTTATTCTCAAATTTAATTAATTCTCAAATTTGTTTGCATCCTCTATGTCTAAGTACCACTCTCTCTTTTATTAATGATAATTATTATTAGTACTTCTTATCTTTATTTCATTACTTGCTTTAAAATAAGCCTTGTGGAAGTGATATTCTTGTTTATTCCATGACTTCTTCACTTGAAAATATCCTTCAACAGCACTTCTCAAGTAATGGTATGGTTGTATCTTATGTGTGAAAATTACCATTTAATTCTATTTTTATAGATGATTTTTATAATCATCCCACTTTTTAAAATATTGAGCAAATATTTGTTAAGTGCCTCCTAAGTGCCATATTCTATCTTTCCTTTCTCATGCTTGGCTTATAATAATGAGTGGACTGTTACTGTAGCCATCTCTATTTTAATGAACTACAAAGTTAGAGAAGATTTCTGTTAGCTATTTAAAACTCTTGTGTGTCTTTTTTCTTCCATCACCCTTGTGTTTAACTATCATTGTTTTTCTAAAAGACAACTAACCATAAACCAATTTAAATACAACTTACTAAAATATTATCCTCAAAGTAAACATTGCTATTTTGAGATCTTTTGCTCCTCAATAAATTCAAAGATATTAGCTTAATGTACCTTTATAAGCAACATTGCAAGAACAGATTGTGCTTGCTCTCCAGAGGCCAATTTTCTTTCCTTAGTTTAATAAAAACCTGGTCTTTATTCAATCTAATTACTTTTTATTGCATCTGGAATCATTTAAAATTACTATTGAAACATTAATAACTCCAACTTAAAAAAAAAACTTTAAAATCACAGAGTTAAAAGAAGACTAGAGTTTAGCACCATATTTCTTTGAGTAGCCCCTTCATTGACACAGGCTTTAATTGATGGACTGCTTTAGTTTGTAAGAGAGTAAGAAGTGAGAACAATTGGTGCTAACATAAATGTCAGCAATTAGCTGAACATTCTAATTAATTCCTCAAGCATTGCTGATAACTGTTATGTACTGGAAAGACATCCCTTTATTAAACTGTAGGCTAAGGAAATGTTACTAAGATGTGTTTTCTTCTCCTCAGTATTGTTGAAATTGTTGAATCTATTTCAACTTTTATGAGTTTATGTTTCAAAGCTGTTATTGAGAGGAACAAATCATAATAGAATTGAAATTGTAACAAATAAAATATTCTCTTAGGGTCGTTGCTTATTTGTGTGGAGAATAAATATCTTTTGATCCAAGATGCTCCTAAATACAAAGCAATGATTTTAATCAAATATTTTCTGAAAAAGAATCATTATATTGTCTTTACGAGTCAATTCACATGCTACTTGTGACAATAGTCATCTGATCATTTACTTAGTTGAAGTTTATAATATTGTAAGACACCTTGAAAAACAAGCTTTTTTCTTGTTGTATGAAGTACTAATCAGAAGATAGTGGGTTATTTTCTTTTCTTTTTTTTTTTTTTTTTTTGTGAGGTATGCGGGCCTCTCACTGTTGTGGCCTCTCCCATTGCGGAGCACAGGCTCCGGACGCGCAGGCTCAGCGGCCATGGCTCACGGGCCCAGCCGCTCTGCGGCATGTGGGATCTTCCCGGACCGGGGCACGAACCCGTGTCCCCTGCATCGGCAGGCGGACTCTCAACCACTGTGCCACCAGGGAAGCCCAGTGGGTTATTTTCTACTCTTATATAATAAGGGACTTACATATAAGCCAACCCATTTTTTAAAAGTTGAATGTAATTTTACATATTTTGCTAGCCTTTGCAATCCTTTGATATATAAGACAAAGGACCAATAATAAGAATAGAACAAAGCCACGTTTTTCCTTTGAGCTCCTCTTTCTCATAGCCTACTCCACTGAAACCCATGATTCCCATTGGTATTTATCCTCATTTGTTGTCCTTTTTGGGAATCATCTGATTTACGCTTGTTCTCTCAAACCTATGGTTTTTATTTCTAACACAAAAGTCTTTTGAGAAATCTAATTTGGCACATTGTATGCTATCAGAATTCAAGTGTTATAGAACAATTTCATTTGCCTTTTTAAAATTGGAATTCAGCTTGAATTTCCTGTTCTTAATCTGCTATGAAGCACTCTAATTATTAGGGTAATGGCTGAATTTCCTTTCTGCTGGCAATGATACAAGAGTTCCTTTTTCCATTTCGGTTCTGGGAGGTGTCATGTTGTTGCCCATTAAATATGTGACAGCTGAGGTGTGAAATTCACTATATTGCTGTAAAAAATCCGTGTGAACACGTCTCTTTCTCTTCCTCACTTACCCCCTTCTGTATTGCCAGGATATTAACAGTGAATTTAAGTGATATTCATTAAACTCTGTTCTTATTTGTTTAAAACCCTAAAAAAAATTTAGCAGACTAGAGCATAAAGTATATCCTACAGTAAATTTATGAGACCCAGGAATACAAAAAATGGATGTGTGACTGTATATCATTATATTGCATAAGAAACATTTTATTCATACTAAAGTTGATAATCACCAATACATGTCACAATATATTTTCACTTTCCTTTAACATCCCTGAAGGCTTCATTTTAGATACATTTCAATTTGAAGATTAGTGAAGGAGCGGCTGGGCCCGTGGGCCATGGCCGCTGAGCCTGCGCTTCCGGAGCCTGTGCTCCGCAACCGGAGAGGCCACGACAGTGAGAGGCCCGCGTACCGTAAAAAAAAAAAAAAAAAAAAAAAAAAGGAGAATGTTGAATTCTTTATAAAATGTAGTGCTAAGGCTATAGCAAACAGTAGATCACCAGACAGGCACCAGGCCCATAAGAGCCAGTACCATGAGGCTAGGAGCTTGGAACAGAGGTCAGGAATGGCAATAGGCCAGACCTCCAGGGAATAAATTAAAGAAACCAATCACTGTTTAGTCAAGTTAGAGGGAGAAGCCTTTCAACCTAGGTGCAAAAAAAGTCAGGTAGTCTAGAAATTGTAAATGTCAGTAATCGTACTGCCAACATACTTGCTCAAGCCCTGGTCAATGAGAGCTCTGACGCAGAAGTTTCCTGCTACAGTAATAAGTGTAAATCCAACTCAGTTTGAAATCCATGATGGATGTAGACCATCTCCCCCTCCGTCCCCTGACTAGTCAATCCCAAGTGTACGTCTCAACATGACTGTACCTTCTGATATACACTCATAAGTGAATAAGGAAGATTCCTTACCTTAGAGTCAGCCTTAGTCTAACCCAACGTTTATTAAAGTGGGTTCTGTAGTTCCAGATTCTCTGTTAAAAAAAAAGAGTTCCATGATCCAATATATTTTGAAGTCCATATACTGTATGTTGCACTTTTAACATTTTTGTTCATTTCATTCATGGATTCATTTATTCAACAAAGATTTATTAAATTCATTCTGTGAGTCAGACATCCACTAGATGCTGGGGACAGGATGAGGAATAAGGTAGATATGGTCTACACTCTGAAATCTTGACAGTCTGAATAGAACGACAGATAGTAAAAATAAGCAACTACGATATAGTGTGGTAAGGACTGAAATAGGGGTGACCCAGGACTCAAAGGGAACATACAGCAAAGCCACCTAATTGGTCTAAAAAGGGTCCACAGGGGCTTTCTAAGAAGTATCATCTGTGCTAAAAACCTGAAGATCAAGCAGAAGTTACACAGGAAAGGAACTTTTAGTCCCGGCAGCAGCAGTAATGATCACAACAAGTAGATGAAGCTGGCATGTCATCTTGCTCTTTCTATCTGCCATATATTGTGCTAGATACTTTCCCAAGCCTTCTATCAGTGATATTTCTGGGTAGGTTTTATTATTTACTCAAAATCATATAGTTAATAAGTGGCAAGAACTAGAATTTGAATCCCGTATGGTCTGACTCCAAAGGGTTTTTTCCGCTACTCCACGAACTGCCTTTCAATGCAATTAACTGATTTTGATTAAATTTGTTTTGCTAAGGCAAAAAATGACTTGAGCGATATCTTAAGTTTGCTTTATCAGTGATTGTCATGTAGTATTTATTAGGGTTTTTTTTTAATAAATCACATTTTATATTTTAATAATTGTGATAAAATTTAGCATTTGGGTAGAAGTCTCAGAAGTATATTATGGCACTGAGGTCTGAAGTTCACATTCCAAATAGTATCTTACACAGAGAAGGTACTCAAAACAACACGGTGGTAACTTCACATTTTACGTTGAATAAGTGGTAGCATAGTTTGAAAAGATAAGTTTGAACTCTTGTAAAGAAAGATGCTACTCACATTTTGGAAGTAATTTAATTCTCTGTACGACATGATCAGGATGGCCGTAGGATTTTTTTATTTTTTAGACAGAGTATATGTAGAAGGTGAAGATATGAAATCGATCTCCTTAAAAAATGTCTGCACCTACCTATAACCAACAGCCTATATACACACATTTTTGGCAAGAATATTCATAGGTGATGTGAACTTCATATCTCATCATGTGTGGAGGTGCATAACATCAAGATAACTCACTATTAGTACTTTTGAAAATCCTGATCTAAAGGAGAGTCAGGTAAATAGTAGTAGGTAGACCTAAGAAAGTAAAATGGATTGCCCTAATCCTAGCAGAAATGTTCAGAATCCCATGGTTGCTTTTGCACCTAGTGATGGCAGATTGGGCCAGAAAGTGTAATTCACAGACCTGCTATAATTGGCCACACCAGCATGCCAGTCATCACCAAACTCACCATCAAAATTATTTTTAATGAATCTAAATATTGTATATAAAATACAAATATATTTTTTTTAATTTCTCCTTTTCACCTTCAGGGAGTTATTTTGAGGAGTGAAATGGTCACAAGGGAAATTACTGGAAGAAAAAAGAGAAGTAAAGAACCTGGATAATCTGTAAACTTGGATTAATTCCCAAACCATTGTAATTTATATTGACATCAACAAAATACTATTGCTGACTGGAATTTCATTTACTTTTTTATTCATCTTAGGGAAAGCTGGATGGGGGTGAAAAAAGAAATGCTCTTGTGTTATATTTTATTCGTGATCAAATGTCAGTTTATTTTCTTACTATAAAATGTGTTGGTTTAACTTTAGGGACACCACGGTCCAGACCCTTACTCTTCAGCCTTCTGTTAAAGATGGACTTATTGTGTATGAAGACTCACCTTTGGTTAGTAATACAATTATATGAATATTCTCAAATGTATTTTTTTGAATGATAATTATATTTCAGCCTTTGAGGGTGAGAAATCTCCCATTGGTTCCAATATGTTTCCGTCTTAACTGGAAAACACTCATTCTTATGTCATTAGGAGAGTGGATATTTGAATGCAAATTACTGGGAAAATAACATGTTTTCTTATTCTGTTCTTCTCTCTCCAGAGTGAGAGATTTTGATATCCTCTAATGATTACTTTTCTATTCCAGAATTTTGAAAAAAGAAAGAAATTTGCTGTTTTCAGATGTACAGACTTCGAAATTAGATAATGCTTCTAGAATGTTTTAAAAAATGATTTTAATTAATAAAATATTCACCCAATGTTTTAGGCAGCTGAGAAGATCATTCCTCAGCTTCTCACATAAGACGCAAAGAAATCTGGCCTGCCAGGCACACCTCTCTGTGTAGATAACTCCTCGGCAGCAATGGCACAAATAAGCCACCATGAGAACCTCTGTGGTCCAGACCCCAGCGATGGGGGTCTTTAGGACCTCCTGCCTGAATTCAATCAGATTGGACCTGCCTTTTCTGTGAACAAAGATGTGAAGGCTGGAGTTAGGAGTAGAAGCTACACGTTTTCTCTCTCTCTTTTTTTAAATTCAGCTTATTTTTACGCTAAAATTAAAAAGAAAAATCCTTATTCATTTTTTAGAATATGTAATAAAATATTTGTAGTAGAGAGAATCATCTGTGTCTTGATCTATATTTCCTTAAAATTATTTGCCAAAATTATGTAATGATAAAAGTTTATGATATGGTCCATTTTATATTTCTTATTATGTAAAAAAATAATCTTTGGGTTTACATTGAAACTCATTGACTATCTCCTCCTATGCACTCTTTTTTTTTTTTTTTTTTTTTTTTTTAATTTTTGGCCATGCTGCTCGGCTTGCAGGATCTCAGTTCCCCGACCAGGGATTTAACCCGGGCCATGGCAATGAAAGTACCAGGTCCTAATCACGAGGCCACCAGGAAACTCCCTCCTATCCACTCTTTAAAAATGTTTTTAAGGATTTTTCCGAACTTTTATCTTTCTTCTAATAATGTCACCACTTAGTCATCTAAGACCTGGAACTCTTTCTTATTTTCCCTTTCACTTCTTCCCATCTAATCAGTTGCCAAGGCTATAGATTATACCTCTGGAAAACTCTTCAGATCAATATAATGCTTTTTATTTCCATTTTTCTCCCATGCCTCCTTCCCTAAAATCAGGTCCTCACACCACTTTTTTACCAAATTGTTATGGTACTCCCCTGTTAGTCTATTCCGCATATTTCTACAGGATTAAATGTACTAACGTGTAGCTCCAAACTCCATTGTTATCATGTCTGAACTCATAAATCTTTAATTACATCCTATTGTTTAGTGAGATAAAGCACATATTTTTTGGTCTGGCAGGCAACTTTTTAGTAGTAGAGGCCCAATCTACCCTTTCAGATCATATTCTCTCTTTTCTTACATTTAACGTCTGCTTCAGCCAAGATAGATATTCATATTCACTCTTCCCTCCGTGGGCTGCAGGATTTCTTGAGTTTGACCATTGATTTTCTTTGTCTTGACTACCCATCTCCTCACCATACATACTGATCTCTTAAAATCATACACTCTTTTAGAGCCATCACAAGTGCAATGTTCTGATACCCGGTATTGATTGTGATGTCTCACTCCTCTTAACCCCCATGGCACCTTAATTTCTCTATTCGTTATACTTGTTTTAATACTCCCCTACCCTGGGGTGTGAAATGTTGTGAATTCCGCCAACATAAGGATAATTATGAAGCTGAAGGAAAATAAAGTGCTTACTGCAGGGTTAGCAGTTTAGTAACTATGAGAAGCTTTTGGTAGAGATCCATAAATTTTGTTTCCGGCTCTGCTACAGACAGTTTTGTGATAGTGTATTTATAACTTACATAAAACCACCTATTATAAATCCAAATCAATGAGTGATGACATTTTTAAAACGTTTGCTTTCATTCTTTTGTTTATGGTAAATGTTCTGTCTTCAAAGGTTAAAGCAGTAAAATTGGGTCATGTTCTGGTAGTAGACGAAGCAGACAAAGCCCCAACAAATGTCACCTGTATTTTAAAAACTCTAGTAGAAAATGGAGAAATGATTCTAGCAGATGGAAGGCGCATTGTTGCAAGTGAGTATAAAAAAGCAACTTTTCTTTCAGTATGTGCAATTTTTACATCTCCGATATCAAATCACACACTTGGCTGGCTATTTATCTGCAAACAAGCACAAGCTAATATAAGTCAAGCTGTCTGTATTGACAGTTATTTGTAAAATTCAATATGTCTGAATCTAGCTTTGTCAGTTTCACTTTCGTATAGCCAGAGAGCATCTTTGAGCATTTCAATCGTAGTTTTAGGACAAACCGGCTTCATAGTTTTTCTACTCTGAGAATACAAACATATAATCCTTTGTATACTCAATTATTTGTGTGCAGTTTATTGTCTTTCATTGTTATCTGGAATTTTTAAAGCTCTACCACATTTCTGTTACTCATAATATTAAAATTAATGTTATTATTAGCTCAGTATAATTAGAAAAAAATTGCTGGGCATTTTATATCTATCATATATATGTATGAATATATCTGTGTGTATACATACATTACACACACATACCAGCTTCAGGAAGAAGTTAGTTATTCTCTGTTTTGGAGTATCCTCCTCCTTTTATTTTATTTCTGTTGTTGTTGTTAGGGGAGATGTACATAGATAAATCTCATAAGTCTGTTTAAGCTACAAGGAAAAATTGTTTGTCTAATGCAATGTGAGAACATTTTCTAGTTTCTAATATAAAATTTTTGTGTCATGAAAAGACTTGAAGATCTATAACTAGCCATTAAAAATATATAGTCAATAGTAAGGAACCAAACAAGTTGAGACTAATAACTGAAATCTTCAGTATTCAAAGAGAGTATAAACAGAAGACTCCATAAAAATGTACAAGTGCATCACCACAGAGACTTCTTCTTGGACGCTGTCGTTGCAAGACTGCTGTTTCTAAGCCTAGGAAACTCAGCACTAATAAAAGTATTCTAACATTTCAGTGTCGCAATGAATTTATGGGAAAAAATGAGAATTTGACTTAAACAGCCTGATTGCTATCTTTTAGAAAGATCATTCAGACTCTTAAGATTAGAATACTTCCTGCCCTTTTTAGAGGCATTATGAGGACAGTGGAATGGAAAGCAAGAAAGAATTGCTGAAACAAACTTATAGTTAAACAGTGACTATCTCCTGGTAACCCTTCACACTTTATTAATATATTTTTGAAGGATAGTCTAGAAGCAAAGGAGTCATCATAATTCTTAAGTTCAAGTTTGATTGTAGATGACATTTTAAACACAAGAGCAACTGAAGCTCTTTTGAACATGGTTTCATAAAGCATCACTTCTACGGCTATGTTTCTCGTTTTCTTTGCCTTTTAAAATTTTCATGTTTTATTGCTATTTTATTTTAGTTAACTAATTAATTAAATGTTGTGTGTGACCACATACCCCTGTATTTACCACTACTGAAATTAGTGGAGATCACACGTTAAAACTAATGGTGGTATTAGTACGTGAATATGTGGCACATTGCAAGGTTACTTTTTGGTATCATAAAAAAATACAAGTTCTTACAGACTCATCTCAGATAAAACTCCAGGTGTTTCACAACTATCATTTCTTAAAGATGGACAGCCTAAGGCTAAGATTTAAATAAACCCAGATGACAGGTATTTCTTCTTAAAATAACCATAATAAAGTTTTTAACTATCTTAAATTATTGTTTGGCCTAGCAGTTCTATCTGAAATGTACATCAGCAAGTAGTATATAATATTCACTTCCTTTAATACCTTAAACATTTGCATGAAGAAAGTTCCAGTCAACTTGAAATTATGTATTTTAAGAACTATGGTAGAATCCCTTGAATGGAAATTAATCACCTTTGCTCTAATGAATTGACTAGGTGGTCAAGACCTTTATTCTACGTGGTTAAGTTTCAGGGTGCGTAATCTAAACAGGAATTCCTCCTTAGCTACAGGATGAAGGCTTTATGCAAAGTGATGCAGCTGCTGATTGGATAACAACTAAAGGATGTTTGGATTATCCTTTGCGTATTCTTTGGATTATCTATTGTAATAGATTCTTTTTTTTAAAGGAATACTAGCATCTCAAGCCAAGTTTAAGTACCATAAGACAACATTTAGACAAGTTTGCTTTTTAGACGTGCATTTAATTTACATAAAAATGCAAGTTCCCGTATAGTTTAGTATACGCTTTATCAGTATTCTGTTGCCAAGCAAACTTTCTCAAAAATGTTTTTGTTTTCTGCAGCCAAATTGTTACAACCAGATTTCTTAGAGTTGTTTTACCATTGAACAGTATGACTACTTATGTGATTTTAAAGGCTGTAACTTGATACTCTTAAGAATTATTAAATATCTATAAAGAATAAATAGAAATTATGTTTTTCAGATTCTGCATTAGTCAATGGAAGAGAAAATGTTGTTGTGATCCATCCTGACTTTAGGATGATTGTTCTGGCCAACAGACCTGGATTTCCTTTCCTAGGCAATGATTTCTTCGGCACCTTAGGTAAAAACAATATTGATAATAATAATAAAAACAATAGCAATAACAGTAAAAATATTGTCTTAGTAACAATACTGTAACGGCTATCACCGAATGCTATCACGTGCGGTCATCATCACAGCTACCTTGTGAGAGTATGTGTTATCCCCATTTTAGAGAAGGAGAGCATCATATTCAGAGAGATTCTTTTTTTAGGGTCACTCAGATAAGTATTAGAATGGCTTCATATCTATGTGTTTTCTTACACAACTAAACTATACTTTGTTATTTAGGGCCTCTTAGAGTAAAACACAAAATAAGGAATGGTTTTTAGTGTTTGCTTTTCATCATATCCCCCTATGAAAAGGTTTGAGGCCAGCTCTGGGGAGACTGATTCTCATTGATTGGAGAGGCCCTGGGATAAACTGAAGCATCAGGAGCCTTTAAGAATAGCTTCGTTTCTCTGTGGCAAGTAGGTAATTCTGGATACTGGGCATTCCATACTCCACGTGAAGCGAGCTCAGTCTCCTAGTAGGATTTTTCTTTGATTTTTTTTTTTTTTAAACATCTTTGTTGGAGTATAATTGCTTTACAATGGTGTGTTAGTTTCTGCTGTATAACAAAGTGAATCAGCTATACATATACATATATCCCCATATCCCCTCCCTCTTGCGTCTCCCTCCCACCTTCCCTATCCCACCCCTCTAGTTGGACACAAAGCCCCGAGCTGCTCTCCCTGTGCTATGCGGCTGCTTCCCACTAGCTATCTGTTTTACATTTGGTAGTGTATGTATGTCCATGGCACTTTTTGATCTAGCAATTCCACATAAGGAATTTAACTAGGGATATTCCCCGTGCAATGATTAAAGTACAAGGATAGGCAATATAGCATTGTTTATAGTAGCATAAAAAAGGAAAAAGAAGAAAACAACCCACATGTCTGTCCAAACGGGACTGAATGAAGAAATTCTGTTATATCCACACAGTAGATTACTGAGCAGCTGTTACAAACAAATGGGATAACTTTGGTCATGCTGATACCAAACAAAATCCTGGAAATACTAAGTGAAACAATAAGAGCGGCGTGTGTAGTAGTCGACCATTTGAATTAATAGAGACTAAAAGGCAAGGGGGGTATGTTACATGAATATGCTCGACACGCGTAGAACTTCTCCAGAGGCACACTCGTCTCTTACATCCTCTTACCTCGCTGACCTTGCTTCCTGCTCTACTCTGTGCTGCTCTCCTCAGCACTCACCCTCTTCCAGCCGCTCTGCTCTCCTGCCTCTTGAACACGCCAGCTGTGCTCGCCTAGGGTCTTTGCGTTAGCTTTACCTGCCATGCTGTTCCCTCAAATATCTGCATTTGCCCAATTGTCACCTTCTCAGTGAGGCCTACCTGACTGACTTCCCCCACCATCACCATTTCTGATGTCCTATAGTGTGCTTTTCCTTTTTTCCTTGAAACATACAGTTTCTAACATTTGTAATTATTGTTTATTGTCTCCCCATGCCAGAATATAGACTGTATGAGGACAGGGGTTTTTGTGTTTTTGATCTCTGAGTTATATAAAGTACGTAGAGTATTACTTGGCACATAGAAGGCATTTAATACTTATTTGATGAATGGATGAATAAGGGTTCAAATATAGTTTTATATTAATGTTACATTTGATTTTCAGCAAAAAAGACAAAAGCTGTTCTGCACATTTGTATTTGGGTTTAGCTTATGAGATAGAAGCATGAAGTTGTCATGGTTGCATTTTATTCAGTTGCTTTCATTAATATATGATAACAATAAAATAATGATTTGAGTGGTTTCTAAGTCAAAGTAAGTTCTAAATATCCTTTCTCTCCAAAATGAACATACCGAATAATGCAAATCTATTTACTTTAACTTCCTTTGGCCCCTTGTCCTTTGGAGTATGAATCACAATTATGTGAACATTTATATGAGAAATTCATTTCTCTAGAGCATAGATTATATTTTCTAGTATGTTCTCAGTTTTCTAAATTACGGATGAAATATTTTGTGTTTCTACATTCCTTTTTCTTGATTTTAATTTAGACATTGTCTCTGCAGGTTTACTTTTCCAAAACCTACTTCTAAAGTATAGTCTAGCAATCTGCACAAGATATAAATTGTTTGGAGACTGATGATATTAATTCCCCCTTTTTTAGTGTACATGAAGAGGCATGCATGTATGTATATAATTTCTGAAGATGTTCATCATGTGTTAAAGTTAAAAATGCAGTCTCAGAACCATATGAGGAGTATTTTCCAGTTAATGGAAAAAGAATAAATTATCAAAACTATATATGTTTGTAGGTATGCATTTTAAAAAATACTAATATGAATGGAAAAATGAAGACACTGAACTATTAACACTGGGTGCCTATGGGGGAAGGAGTGAGATTAGCAGAGACACGAGAGGACTTCTTTTTTGCTCTTTGTATTTGAATATCTCCCAGTGAAATTGTATTCAAGTATTATACAATTTTTAACAAAAATAAATCTATGTAGAATAAACCACACATCAGTCAGTGTCATTTTCTTTTGCTTTAGTTATTTGCCTTTTTCTCTATACCTATCTTCGGACAGGCTTTCTGTGCAGTTTTACACACTTAAAAATATAAGTGCTTTGGTGAGTAACCCATGGCTCTTTTAACGACCATTCTATATTTTCTGTGGCATTATAATGGATTAGTTGCATGCTGGATGTGAATCTTTTTTCTCTCGTAGGTGATATTTTTAGCTGCCATGCAGTTGATAATCCCAAACCCCACTCGGAGCTCAAGATGCTCAGGCAGTATGGCCCCAACGTGCCCGAGCCCATCCTTCAGAAGCTCGTGGCTGCCTTTGGAGAGCTGAGGAGTTTAGCCGACCAGGGCATTATTAACTATCCTTATTCTACCAGAGAAGTTGTCAACATAGTCAAGCATTTACAGGTATAGCACATGCCTACGCTAAAAGTTTAAAAGAAGCCGTCAATCTTGTTTTTTTAGACTGCCTAATTTATACAAAGTCTTTCCATTTCTCTATAATTCTGATTCAAGTGATATAATATGAAATGTCTATAATCTAAATGAACATTTTCTGTTTAACCTTTGAATTGACTTTGGCAAGGTTCTGTGCCACGGCCATTACCAAGGAGCTAGGAAATTTGGTGGAGGTTTTTTGCGGGGGGGCGCGTGGGAAGACGGAGAGTGAGAGAGCAGGGAAACTTTACTACTGTTTGACTTTATACAACAAGCATATGGTATCTGAGTGAAAAATATTTTCATTTTGAGAAAAAAGACTTGGAGATAAAAAACAGACTGGGAACTAACAGTATTGATTACATACCTGTAAATACTGTGAGAAAATTTTGTAAGATGGAGTAAGTGGGCAGGAGAATGGAATTCCTTATAGCCCACCTCGGTAAAGAAGACAAAAAGTCCATGTAGATTCTACTTTTATAGCAAATAATGGTTTCCAAGCTAAGTCACAATCTAATGACTCTTGACCTCTGCTCCGTCCCCATCCTCCAAGGAAAACCTAGAAAGGAGAATAGAAAGCTTTGTTCTGCCTGTAAAACAATGATAAGTCCAGCTCAGATCCCAGCACCTAAAGAAAATCAAGACAGAGGCAATAAAGGACCTAGACGACCCCACCAGTGTGAAGTTAGCTGTTAGTAGTACTTGTTTTCTTCCCTCTGCTCTTCCCTATTTCTCTATTATCTGTACTTTTTACATTCTTCTTCCCTTCTTTTCTTGTTTATCTTTTTTTTTCATTTAGTCATAGACTTGTGACTTCTCTAAATACTTCTGTATAGATATTCAACACTCTGCTTTATTCAAAGAGCATTTTTAAGTTTGGTCAATCCAGTACTCATTTTAAAAGCAGGAGATTTCAGAAAGTGGTGGAAGTCACCAAACACCAGGATCTGAGTACCGATTTAACCTTTGAGACAAAGAACTGTTCCCCCTCAAATTCTGATATTTATTTAAAAAGAAAAATATTAAGTCATCAGAGCAAACCTTCAAAGAGAAAAATATTCCTCCTGTCTATAAAATATTCCTCCTATCAGTATTTATTAGTTATCTGACAAGGCTAGTAAAGAAAGGTCTGGTAAAGTCCATTTGATCCTTATTGTTCTGTCAGTTTGGGAAATCTTTATAATACCGTGTATTTTATCACATGGTAATAAGGGAATTTTTTTTTTTTTTTGAATACAGAAATTTCCCGCTGAAGGTCTCTCCAGTGTGGTTAGGAATGTGTTTGACTTTGACTCCTACAACAACGACATGCGGGAGATTTTGCTTAATACTTTACACAAATACGGGATACCTATTGGAGCAAAACCAACCAGTGTGCAGCTGGCAAAGGAGTAAGGCAAACTCACTACTGATAAAGTACTCTTGAATGTTACTGTTCTGGTTCTCAAATGCTGATTATTCCGAATCTGCTGTCATACGCTACTAAACTGAGTTGGTGTGGAAATTACTTTCCATGAGTAAGCGCTTCAGATATATGTTGCTATTTGCTGGCTGGATTTCAGTTAAATAGCATTATTTATAGGTCTGTAAATTGAGAACTTCAGTTATTTCGAATGTCCCATGAGTAGATGTAATGTAATCAAATAAAGGGAAATATTTGTTTCTTTACAGCCTCTGTCCTTTTGTTGAATTCCTATGACTCTCATTTTTTCCTAATCTAGTGCAAACTCATTGTACAAACATGAAAGCTACATGAAGAGATAATATGTATTTAGTTAAGATGTTCTTATTTATGTCACCATATATTTTTCTGTTATGATAGTTTTCTAAATTTATAATCATATTAACTTGAAATTTTGGGGTTACTTATTTCAGCCTGACAGATGAAAGAGGCAGGGAAAACAAGTGAGTTTTGTTTCGTGTGGGCTAGTTGCCTGCCTTTTATTTTGTAATAACAGGCTATGTGCTTAACAAAGAATCTTGCAAATACGATGTTGTTGACCAGAAAGATAATTGACAGTATTTATTAGTAGAGTAATTAAGTCAGTGCAAATTCACTAGAAAACAGTTTTAAATATGCATAACTTATTGATAATGCATCTAATGCTGTTTTTGTCTATAAGAAAGTCAATTATCATAAATTCCCAACGGACAAAAATTACCTTTAAATTATTATATAACCGTCATCTCATATAGGAGGAACTTTACCTTTCTTAGGAAGGTAATATAAATATTACCTTAAATATAAATTAATGATTAATCCAGCTATATATGTATATGTGTGTATACATATACACACACACATACATATATATTCTAAGTGTTTACATCATCATTATTTATTCCTTTAAATTATTATAAAACTTGTTAGAATATATGCCAATAAAAATAGTTAAAGCTTTAACAATTTCTTCAAGGATTTCTTAAAGAGAAACAAATATTTCCCTTTAGTGGTAAAAGAGCGAGATGGAGTTATGTTAGAAATTATCAGTGAATTGGTTTATATTATTAATAAGTTAGTAAATTTTCTTTTTGAGAAGAGTGATTTGGTGTCAGTTGCTAATATATACACTTTTCTGTAAAATACTGTTTTGCTGATTGATTACCAGTATTTATGGGCATCTTGAAACTAGTTTGGTAATTTAATGGGTATGGCTTATCTTCTATATTAGAGAGTTCCAGAAATGTCTTTGATATGCAAACTTCTATTAGTACTCATGTTTTTTACTTTTTATAAATTATATCTTTAGTTTCAATTGGAAATAAGATGATTTTTATTACCATTAACACATTTACATAGAGTTCTAACTTCATGGAAACCAGGCTTGTGATTTTAAAATAATTTTTTTTGTACTCTTGTACAACTTGAAATAAAAATTCAAATACATATTAGTTGGTAAGATCAATCAAAAGAAAATTGTTGGCAATTTAAGTTTTAAGGAAGACAGATAAAATGATTTAACTTATTCATTACTGTCTCCAGTTCTAAACTGAAAAATTCTTGCCATGGCTTGTTCATTGTTGCCATGGCAAGTTAATTACAGCTCTAGTACTTACTTATGAGTGGAAGCAAAAGTACATTGAGCCTGAAAACAAGATGGTCATGCCTAAGACCAGGATGGAAAGAACTAGTTGTCCACCCACTGTGTATAGCTAAAAATAGACTTGTAGCCCATGTGGGGGATGTGTGAGTTTTCCTTCAGGGTGGAGATAGTAGTAGACTACGATTTGCACATTCAAAGCATTTTTTCCTCACCTGTAAATTGCAATGACTTGAGCAGCTCAAAAGTAGTGATGTTTTATTACCCTTTAGTGAAATCCACAGGTTCCATATGTTTTATTTCTATCGAATTATCAGCCTTGTACTTTGAGAGGGTAGCATGGTAAAGTGAACAAAGCAATGTCCTGGGAATTCAGCAGTTAGCCACATGTTCAACCTGTATGTCTGGGTCAGACATGAAGAAACAGATTTTACCCTGTTTGTAAAATTGAGAGCATTTTATTCTAGAAAGCATAACCATATACCTTTTCACCTAATTAATACATTTTTTAGAATGAAAGGGCACTACTAATAATAACTCTGTAAAAAGAGACGTACAATAAGACTGTCCTAGTGAGGCCAGAATATATTTTCATCTTTATAAGGTTAATAAGGTTCATTCCTATTCTGACATACTTTGCATTTTAATATAATCTTAATTTTCTCTCATCTGCAAAAACAAAAACAAATTAAAAAGAAGTGGTACCAACACTTTCTGTTTCCCCCCTAGAGTAGCACAGTTAATAGTAATCACGTAGACCTCTGAAGATTTAAAGTTGCCCTCATGCAGTCTTATGATTTGCTTTGACTTTTCCATACCTTTTGCTAAACCTCTTACTTCACTAGACCTTTTGCTAAATCAGTTCTTTGAGGGTGCTCCTGCCCATCTCTGGAGATCCTGTGTTACTGAAGAAGATCCACATTGGATTTCTGTCCCCAAGGAAGAAGGACCAAATGTTTTCATTACTATTAATATCCTGTTGCCCTGAATGAAAAATTGTCGCTGTTAATTTTCTTGTTCTCTAATCCAATCTTTATTCGATAGGAGCAAAATTACATTGAATCCCGAATAAGATGGTCACATTCACACACAAGAGAGGGATGGAGAAGTAATTGACCATCCACTGCATATAAGTAAAAAGAGATGTAAGACAGATGTTGTAGAAGAGGGAAGTTTTCATGTGTCTTCTACAGCACCTTCCTCCTCAGCTGAAATCAGAATATACTTTGGCTGTTTGGTGACGTCCCGTTAGTACTCTTTAGTGAAATTCCTAAGAGAGATCCTGTCACTTTCCCTTTTATTCTCCTAAATAGTGCAGTGATGCTACCTATCCCATAGGTCTCTGTACATTTTTTTTAAAGGCCTATTGTGATATTATGAGAGGAATAGGATTTATCTTATTTACTAAACCTTTGCTAAACCTGGTACTTGTAGGCTGCATCATACTGGGCTGTTATCTTACCTTGCTTGATTGGGCCATAATGCAGCTCTTCTTCCTGATCTGTTGAATAAATAGATTCTATGATCCCATCCTAGTATTGGGATCAGAATTGGCTCCCTAGACACCCACATTGCATTTGCCCTTTTCCACTAGTTACTTCCTGAGGCTTTTCTATTGTTTCCTTTTAAGTTTCTAATACACAGGAAAGGATATGCCAGAGAGATAGCAAACATAATGAAAATAAGGAGGCACACTGGGAGAAATTTAGGCAGAAATAGGAGGATTTGGCTTGAACTCTGAGCTCTTAAAAAAATAATCTGAGCTTCTGAGTTTCAAATGTCATTATTGGGGAAAAAGATACACACACACATACACATACATACATATATATGTATAATTAAGTGCAAACATCCAACCAAAGGCATATAGATTATCTGCTATAGTAGATACAGATCTACATTTCAAAGCAACGTTTGCTTGTTTTACCCTCAAATGAGCTTTTATTTTTTTAAAGTTTCTTTTATTTGGGAATAAACATACTGCTGGCACATTAGCACTTCCAAATTTAAAAGTGTGTTTCAGAGTAATTTATGAACTCTAACATGCTAGGGAAACATTTGTTTTAAAGGAAGAAAAGGTCCTTTTTTTTTGGTACATCCATTTTTAAGAGACTTACACAATATTTTATCTTAATATATGTAATATTATTATTGCATTTTATAGATTTGAGGAACAGAGAGGTTACATCACTTGCCTAAGGTTAGAAAGCTGATCAGGGGCAGAGCTATAATATACGTAATTTTAATTCCAATTCTAAGGACAAATATAAGCAGATCCATATGCAGATTGTAGGCAGTTTCTAAATCAGAGTTATTCTTTGGTTACTGAAAATTACAAATAGTTTTGGTTTAAAAGGACCTTAGGATTTTAGGTAATCAACTTGGAAATCATCATTGACCAAGATGTCATACGTGTAATATACATATTATTATCCTTCAGAGTTGTGATAGATTCACATTTGGGGGGTTTAGCCATATTTCACAATGACAAGTAAGTCGAAAAGCAGGTTAATATAGACTTTTGGCATAACAAAAATCATTCTAAAGACTCTTCATCCCCAATTAAGCTTCCCTTTTTTTTTTTTAAATAATGGAGGTTCATGAAGTAAAACACAAGGTAATTCATTTAGAAAAATAAAAACTCTAGAAAACTTTATTTGGCTACTATATATAAGAAGCATACTAGCCATCATTCCTTCCTGATTTGGAACACAAGAGGAATTTATTGAACCTTCTCAAACGTTGTAGTCATATTTACATAAATCAAACATACAGAGAAATTATCTCTACCCTCTGAATTTTAGCTTCATGTATTTTTCTCTCCCTGTCTTCCCTAGGAGACACATATAATCTATAAAATATTTAAATGATCATCCTTCTTGATCCACATTCTTTGTCCTCAACCCTATTGATTTTTTTAATGCTGCTTAATTGATTCTTTTTTTTTTTAATAAATGTATTTATTTATTTATTTTTGGCTGCGTTGAGTCTTTGTTGCTGCACGCAGGCTTTCTCTAGTTGCAGAGAGTGGGAGCTGCTCTTCACTGCAGTGCACAGGCTTCTCATTGCAGTGGCTTCTCTTGTTGCGGAGCACGGGCTGTAGGTGTGCGGGCTTCAGTAGTTGTGGCACGCGGGCTCAGTAGTTGTGGCTCACGGGCTCTAGAGTGCAGGCAGTAGTTGTGGTGCAAGGGCTTAGTTGCTCCGCAGCATATGGGATCTTCCCGGACCAGGGCTCAAACCCATGTCCCCTACATTGGCAGGCGGATTCTTAACCACTGCGCTACCAGGGAAGCCCTGCTTAGTTCATTCTTAAGCCAGTTTCTTTTTTTTTTTTTTCCCCAAAGCATTTATTGCCTGTTTGTCACTGGCAAAGTATCTACAGTCTACCAAACATTTATTTGTGTAAGACAAGTAGAATAAAAAATTTGAGGAAATTTAAAGGCTTTTATATGTAGGATTTCTCTATGATGCATATTTACTAAATGAAGAGTGATATCCCATTTATTTTTTAAATAAATTAGCAAAAAGAAAATTAAAACACTAATAATTCCACCATCCAGAGACAACCATTGTTTAATCCTTCTAGATCTTTTCCTAGGATTCTATGTGTTATTTCAACTGAGAAATATTTCTTTCTAGTTTTTCTTTTCTGAGTTTTTCTTCTTAATAGGAGAGACATGTCCCTGAAAGGAGATCCTTTTATAAACACTTCATTCTCACTCTTCTTTGTTGAAAAGAAATACATCTATAATGGTTTAGATTCGAGTATGTATGACCTTCCTCCCATTACCCCACTTTTTTCTCCTTCCCTCTTGTTAGTTGAGTTTTTAGACTTAAGATATTTATTCTAATGTAATGAACAGATCATAAAGCATCTAAGGTGCTTTATGCCAGGCATTTCTCTGGCATTTCAACGCAAAGTAAGGAATAAACACATTAATATCAACACTTTGTGTCTTTATGCATATGTTTCAATGTCATTATCCTTTACAGACTCATAGAAATACTGTTGCTAGACAAACTGTACATCTAAAAATGACTGTTATATGTGACTGCTCTTTTAAAGTGTCCCATAGCTGGTGAAGAAGCCCTATGGAGTCTTGTAATTACTCTTCCAATGTCCTCTTGATGTCTGTATTCTCTCTCTGCTTTCAAATGCTTTATTAAAATTTTATTAACTTCATTTTTCAAGCAAAATAAGGTAACTTTATGTGGTCTAAGACCATATTAGCCAATATTTTTATTAAATTTCTCTAATAGGTTCGCATTTTAAATAATTTTAAAACACAGTGGTAGCTGTTAATAGTAGTTGCCTTTGGGAGAGGCTCTGGAGAGGGGAAAGGGGGCCTCACTTTCTATTCTAACATGTGTATTATTTTCTATATTTTATTTTTTAAATGTCCATAGACTATCTGGGCCCTGGAATTTTTCATTCTGTTTTCTTATTTAAATAAAATTAAAATGTTAAAGTAAAGGTCTATTCTGAAATTGCTATTTCGTGGGACCTTTGCCTCCAGGACAGCAAAGCTTACACCGCTCTGCAATGCCTACTCTAAGGGTGTAACATTGGCACCCTTACCAATGACAAATGAGAAATCAAGTTAACCGGACATTGCTATGGCAGTTCAACACAACATAAGTAAGTTTTATGCATTGGTAGACATCAACATAAACGTATCAAGGGAGAGAAGACAACACATTTTTAAGGCAGCCAAAATTAAAATATTGATATTTATCAAATGCTTACTAAGGGCTCTAAGCACTTCACAAATACTCAATCTATACAACAATTCTGTTTTTTCTATTGGGCAAGTAATTCCTTCCTATTTTATTATCTAGTAGGTGTAAGAGTGTGTGTGTGTATGTGTTACAGATGAAGAAACTGAGGCTCAAGAGACTCTAAGTAACTTAACAAATTATACAACTAATAAGTGGCAGGATGGGAGATTCAAACACAGATCTGTCTGTTCCAGAGCCTTTTTTTCACTCACCATGCAGTCTCCACATTCTTGCATGAGAAAGCAATGTAATCACTGGACTACAAGATTTTAAACATAATGTTTCTAAAGAAACTTCAGAGTTGTTTTCCAAATTTCATTTCCTACCCTTTTGGGACATGTATCATGCAAATTAAACATTTAACTTTTATGTGGTGACTAGGCCCATCGTTTTAATCACAGTGTCCTTTAAATTAATGCCATTTGTCATGGATTACAGAAGTAAATAAAAACATCTTTTTTATACGATGCAAGCAAATTTGCTTATATCTTTTCTCCTACAATAAGGATTTGATTTTTGAAGTCAAAATAGGTGACATTCACAAATTCTTCAAAATGAGTAGAACGATTCTTTTCTTTTTTCTGTTTATTCTATATAGAATCCTTTACTTAGAACTACCGTCCTCAAAATCACACTCATTATATAGTTAGCTTTGGCAGAATAATTATAAATCACTGTGCATTTTCTGTGCATCTGTGAGTTGCTTCTAAGTCATTACGAATTAGAGTTGGCCTCCATCGCGGGGCCAATAGCTCCTGTGTTCAAAGGTGGAATGGACTCCCCAGGGGAAAGGTAGGGTATACCTTGTAGTCCGGGTTCAAAGAGATCAGGATGAATCTTGTTGGGGAGGTACTCAAGTGATTCAAACTTAGAATACCGGATTAAATAGCTTTTAATGTCCTTCAAGCTCATAGATTCTATGGTTCACTGCCCCTAGATGAATTGGATACCTGAACAAGTTGTCACTCTTCTCCCTTATACCAGCAACCATTCATTACTTTATCAGCCAGTCTCACAGCATATTTTAACAGAACTCCCGATGAAGGTAGCTAAGGTCATGCTTTCCTGTTGTAAGAGGTGTTGATATTTCATTGCAGTGTGTGGTACATGATCATGTTTAGTATTGATCTTTCTGTTCAGAGGAGTGCCAGGTGTGCACATTTGCAGACAGAATAGCTTCATCTGTGTTGAATGTGTCTTCAAAGGGTATCTGTCTAGAATCAGTTTTCTACATTAAGACTTATCCTGTGTAATTGGAACATCAACAGCAGCCACTTCTTCTCTGACCAAGACCAACTTTGGGGTCTTCCAAGTACCAGAAACATCAAAAACATCCCCAACCAGGGCCTCCCTTAGGAGTAATTTCATAAGATTTATCTTTCAATATAAGAATGATTATCAGTTTACTATTTATCCCATTAAATTAAAAGACGCACTTCTTTTTTTTGTTGTACGCGGGCCTCTCACCGCTGCGGCCTCTCCCGTTGCGGAGCACAGGCTCCGGACGCGCAGGCCCAGCGGCCATGGGTCACGGGCCCGGCCGCTCCGCGGCATGCGGGATCCTCCCGGACCGGGGCACGAACCCGCGTCCCCTGCACCGGCAGGCGGACTCCCAACCACTGCGCCACCAGGTAAGCCCCGAGACGCACTTCTTAAAGTTTTGTGCTTCTCCTTCCATTTTCCAAACTATTATATGGTATAATTTTCTTTTTGAAGTCTAGTTTTTACAGATGAGTTCATTATATTCATCATGAAATTCTAAGGTATGCAGTTCCACTCTGCATCATGATTTACTTGCACTTCATAAAAGAGCTCTCAGTTTTCAAAAACAGTAAGATTTACATAATGGCACTATTATAAGCAGAAGGGTGATATTGGGCTTTCCAGTTTCATAGTCCTTGCCCTTTATTCTCTTGGTATATTATGAAGTAGCTTCACAGCCATTTTATTTGCTTTCAGCTCCTTTATGGGGGTGCAGAGAAAAATTTAAAAATATAACCAGTCTACATAGAAATTGTCAAGATCTATGAATCTTCTTCCATACTCATCTTCAACAGTCTCACAGAACTATCCTTGATCGTTTAAGCATTTGTAAGTGATATCTGTCACCTGGCTGAGTAGAAATCCCCAATCCCGACCGATAGGTAACTCTTCCAAATACACTTGCAAAGTAGATTGCATTGTTGAGAGTCATGTAGTCAGGATGCAGTGAGGAAGATCTGCCATGGTGGTTTGCAACTTGCCATCAAGATGAGAAACAAGTAGGTGAAGATGTTGTCAGTTGTAATGTAACCAAATATTCATTCATTTAACAAACACTATTGTACATTTATGTGGTAAACACTAAGTAGGGAGTCAGAAATATAAAGGTGAAGAAGGCTCAGTACCTGCCTTCAAGGAGGTCATTACAATTGGGGAAGCACTGAAGTAGAGTGACTTGTGTTCTGTGAGAGCCACACAAGAGCGAGTGAAGAGGTGGGGTTGCTGCCTTCTGCCCTGGGGGAGATTCAGGGACAGTAACCAAGCTGAATCTTTATGGGATGACTAGGTGTTCTCCAGGCAAATAAAGGAGAAGAAAGCGCTTCAAGCAGAGACAGTTTTAAGAGGTCATGGTGCCTTTTGGAAAATGCAAGTATTTTGGTGACTAAAACTAAAGATTAAATGAGGGCATGCTATGTGGTGAGACTAAAAGGGAGAGAAGAGTCGGGGGAACCCTAGAAGAATTTGAAGCCAGAAAGTAGCATGGTCTGATTCATAATTTAGGAAGACCCCTTTAAGTTTTCTAAAGATAAGAAACTGAAAGGCAGTGAAACTGAGGGCAGGAAGACCTACCTGCTGGGAAGCAACTGCAGTGATCCCGGTGATGAACAGTGAGAGCTTCCACTGTGGCAGTGGGAATGAAAAAGAGGGACACCGGTGAGAGAGGTTTCCGTAGCAGAATCGATGGATTCTGAGTGCCAGAGATACAAGTGAGTAAGATGTAAGCCTTACCTTCAATGAATTAACAATCTTGAGAAAACATGTAAACTCCCAACCTTATTACGCAATTTTATGTTCAAAGTACTACATTCGCAGTAGGGTTTCTCATCCTATGAGTCCTTTTTGTGGGAAATAACAGGACTCAAACAACTTTTTTTTTTTTTTTTACTTGGGCCTCTCACTGTTGTGGCCTCTCCCGTTGCGGAGCACAGGCTCCGGACGCGCAGGCTCAGCGGCCATGGCTCACGGGCCCAGCCGCTCCGCGGCATGCGACATCCTCCCGGACCGGGGCACGAACCCGTGTCCCCTGCATCGGCAGGCGGACTCCCAACCACTGCGCCACCAGGGAAGTCCCAAACAACTTTTGTTTGTTTGTTTGTTTGTTTTCTGGGAAAATTTCCAACTGGGAAAGTTTCAGTCCCAGTCATTATTGATGTGAATAATTAGAAACGGAAAGAATTTAAGATTGGAAAATACTAAGATGTAGTTGGTAAAGCAGATGGCAGAAAAAGAGAAGTTTTGCAGTGAAATTTGAAGAGAGATGAGGGAAAGGAAACCCAAGCCCCAGAACTGTAGTTTCACATCTTCTATGAAGAAGAAGAAAGCCAGAGATATGTGGAGCAAGGTGACAACATCTGCTTTAGCACGGAGTGGCCCTGGGCAGCAGCACGGACCCTGCACAGTGTCACGCTGGATACTGGGGAGCAATTTGAGAAGTGTTAGCCAAGAATAACAAGTCTCCCTAAATCTTTTTCCATCCTATACCCAAATGAATCTTTATTTCTGTGACCACAGCAGGACCTTCGTGGCAGAGGTGCACAAAGTCTACGTTATAAAGTGAAAACCATAATGTCTAAATGCAGAGCCAGCCAGTGAAAGGGAAAGCACACGTACATACTCGTGTACATATCATTCGCAGCAAAGCAAAATTTATTTACCGGCAACATGTGAGACTGTAGGGAAGGGAAATTCAGAAGTTTCTAGCAAACAAGGGAGGGTAATTGGGGATAGTAGTACCCATTATTACTAATTTAGAGTGTTTAGAGTGGCATTTCTGTTTTCTCTATGTAGTGTGTTGACTTTTTATTTTAGTAAGTATAAATATTTACAAGAGATTTCATAGATTCACTTCTGACCATGCTCTCTAAAACTGTTATTCTCTATCAGGTCTTAAATTTGAAAATGGCAAATTCTACAGAACTCTATCTTAAGGGTTTCTAAGAGTTCCATATGTACAAATTTCCATGGAAACCCAGAAGAGCAAGAGATTCATTCTGCCCAGAAAGAAATATGGGAGAGGGATGCAAGGGGAAGTAACATTTGAATTGGGCCTTAAAAATGAGAAGGATTTCATCAAAGAGGCAATAGCAGAAAAGAATTCTGGGCTGAAGTAATAACCTCATGGAAGCATGAAAATGCATAGCATGTTCAGGAACAGCAAGTAGCAATTTGAGGTAACTAAGGCATACATTAGCTGGAGAGTAAGAGGAAGGGGTAAGAACCAAAGGTGGAAATATTTGTCAGTGTTATTCTATTAAAGGTTCCAGTAAACTCAGTTAATTATTACCAGAGGTTAGATTTAAAACATTAGGAATGAGTGAGGCCTGCTAAAATTGGAGTTGTTCTTTTTCTTCTCAAAGATGGTAGTAATTGGTGAATTTTTGAGTGTCAGTGGAACTACCCAGAAGGGTTCCATTATTCCCATGAAAATTAGTAGTTCTTGTGGTAAGGAAATGTTTTAGGAATTGTTGATAATAGGTATATCAACAGCTTTTGCAGAATGCCCCTAGAAAGATCCAAATCTTTTTCATGTGTTTCTTTCATACTCCAGAAATAGTATTGGCAAATGTTCAGAGAAGGCAGAAGTTTGCCAGAACATACTCTTTAAAACCCCAGCTCACCTCTATGGAACAATCTTAGACAAATCTCTTGTATGTCATTCAGACTCTATAACTCAACTTTGGTGTCCATGTGCACCGTGTTATGAAATGTATGCATGCTTAAAAAAAAAAACTTTTTCCTTTCTGTAACTTGACTAAGTGCTATAATTTGACCTGAGTCATAATTTTGAAAGTCACCTTTTTTTTTAGTTAAAAGTTTTTCTTCCAGATCTTTATTAATTCTTCCACAAGGGATTAAGAAACATCACAGCATATGAATTGAAACACTTCATTGTTTTAGAAAACATAAATTCATGAATGACATGATAAAAAGTAGTACTATTTATAAGTCTTAAGTTCATCCTCTTCCCCTTTAAAATCAAATCCAGACATCATTCCAGCTAGGACTTTAACAAACTTAAACAATACAAGTGACAAGATCTTAAAACTATGGAAAATGACGTTGTTGTTTCAATCAAGTCAGGTATAACAACTTAAGTCTGGTTGGAGTTGAATGACAGATTTCAGTAATGGAATATAGGGCCTTTTGCTAACTGGTTAGTAGTTAGAATTACCCCCAAATTACTGTTGAATATGTTTCGAATTCCAAAGCTTATTCATACACTCAGTTATAATTCCCCTTCCCCCTAACTACTAACTTATTGAAGGGGAGAGAGTTAATAACCGTCAAATTTTTCCACAACTTATTGGGAGGACTTAGTAGTGGAAAATAAATGAGGGGCTTTGGTTTACCTCAGTTGGCCAGCCCGGAGCCCACAGGAAGTCTAGAAACAACTCCCTGTGTTACCAAGGATCTGACAGGGTCAGTTTAACAGCAGAACACCCTGCGTATGTGACTTTCAGTTGCAATTGTTAACGCTAATAGCATCTTGTTATGTGGTTCTGGAATAGATTCTATATGGGGCACCTGAAGGTCTTTCCCATACTCTGCCAACCAAACTGCTAGTACTATTTTTAAATGGAACCAGGCAACCTGTAATTTCCATGGCTGTTACTCAGAGTGAGTTGGCAAGTTCAAAGCAGCTTTCGTGAATATCCCTGGGGGTTGTCAGTAAAAATTGGAAGTCGAGCAAAGTTACTTTTTCCCAAATGGATAAAGGTTTTTGGTTTTGTTTTGTTTTTAGCATCTGTATGATACTTTGTGGGATTATTAAAGGATATATTAGACGTGTTTTTTAGGCTAGATTTCAACCTATCAACCGAGCATCATTTTTATTAAGCAATTCTCCACTTCTGATTAGGTTTCCAGATGTGTAACTGTTTCTCTTGTCTTCAAAGAGCCAATTTAGGATGTATGTAGAGCTCCTTTTTTAAAAAAAAAAAAACAGCAATTTTATCTATCAGGCACCTAGTCTATTGATAGGTATAGATAATTTCATTCTGTTTATTTATTTTAACTCCAGAGCACTAAGGTAATGTAAGATCTACCACTGGTACTTCGCTCCACTCACTTTAGTGATCATCAGAGACCTCCCCCAGCTGTAAGAAACCAGAACCTTACAGATTATCCCTTTCATCTCACAAAGGAAGAAATTAACACTCAGAGAAATTGTCTAACTTTTCCCTTCAGGAGTTTGCTAGTTAATAAAAGAACTAGCACTAGAACCTACTAAGTCTTCTACAGTAGAGGGAAATTAGGTGTGTCTCCTTTCTTTGTTTTCTCGTCTGTATTTAGAGACTTGATTCTCCTTTGGTGAACTGCTGAAAGCAATGAAGAATCCTGTTCATCCCCTAAACAAGGACAGGGAGATTCCAGTCTATGAGATGTTTTCAAGATCTGCCCTTTTGACACGGAAATGTGTTTTTATAACATTTAAGAGAGAACACAGTAATAATAAATCCTCTGACTCACTGCCTCTTCCACCTCATTACCGGTAGAAACATGGAAATAAGTGGATGACCAATCAGGATAATTGTCCACGTACTTAAAATGTATTTTAAATGACAGATACAAAAACACATACGTACTTCCGAATGATTTATGACTTAGAAAAATTTCAATGTAAATTTCTTTCCTTCTGTGTTAAACATTAACATTTCAAAGGACAAAAATCATATTCCACCAGAAAGCATGGTTTCGTATTCTTTTTTTTTGTACAATTTAGCAAATCTTTTTT
>NW_020174051.1:321149-360031 GCF_003031525.2 Neophocaena asiaeorientalis asiaeorientalis | reverse complement strand
TCATATATGGCCTTTGTTATGTTGAGGTAGGTTCCCTCTATGCCCACTTTCGAGAGAGTTTTTATCATAAATAGGTGTTGAATTTTTTCAAAAGCTTTTTCTGCATCTATTGAGATGATCACATGGTTTTTATTCTTCAATTTGTTTATATGGTGTATCACACTGATGGATTTGCCTATACTGAAGGTGCTCCGGACGCACAGGCTCAGCGGCCATGGCTCACGGGTTCAGCCGCTCTGCGGCATGTTGGATCTTCTCGGACTGGGGCACAAACCTGTGTCCCCTGCATCAGCAGGCGGACTCTCAACCACTGCGCCACCAGGGAAGCCTGTGTTTGCTACTATTTTGTTGAGGCTTTTTGCATCTATATTCATCAGTGATATTGGTCTGTAATTTTCTTTTTTTGTAGTCTCTTTGTCTGGTTTTGGTATCAGGGTGATGGTGGCTCATAGAGTGAGTTTGGGAGTGTTCATTCCTCTGCAATTTTTTGGAAGAGTTTGAGATGGGTGGGTGTTAGCTCTTCTCTAAATGTTTGATAGAATTCACCTGTGAATCCATCTGGTCCTGGACTTTTGTTTGTTGGAAGATTTTTAATCACAGTTTCAATTTCATTACTTGTGATTGGTCTGTTCATATTTTCTGTTTCTTCCTGGTTCAGTCTTGGAAGGTTATACCTTTCTAAGAATTTTTCCCATTTCTTCCAGGTTGTCCATTTTATTATCATAGAGTTGCTTGTCGTAGTCTCTTTGGATGCTTTGTAGTTCTGCGGTGTCTGTTGTAACTTCTTTTTTTTTCTAATTTTATTGATTTGAGTCTTCTCCCTCTTTTTCTTGATGTGTCTGGCTAATGGTTTATCAATTTTGTTTATCTTCTCAAAGAACCAGCTTTTAGATTTATTGATCTTCGCTGTTGTTTTCTTTGTTTTTATTTCATTTATTTCTGCTCTGATCTTTATGATTACTTTCTTTCTGCTAAATTTGGGTTTTGTTTGTTCTTCTTTCTCTTGTTCCTTTAGGGGTAAGGTTAGAATAGTTTCCTGATGGGAGGGACTGGTGGTGGGTAAAGCTGGCTGTTGCTTTGGTGGACAGAGCTCAGTAAAACTTTAATCCTCTTGTCTGCTGATGGGTGGGGCTGAGTTTCCTCCATGTTAATTGTTTGGCCTGAGGCGACCCGGGCTCTTTGGTGGGCCTAATGGCGGACTCTGGGAGGGCTCACACCAAGGAGTGCTTCCCAGAACTTCTGCTGCCAGTGTCCTTGTCCTCATGGTGAGACACAACCACCCCCTGCCTCTGCAGGAGACCCTCCAACACTAGCAGGTAGGTCTGGTTCAGTCTCCTGTGGGGTTATTGCTCCTTCCCCTGGGTCCCGATGCACACACTACTTTGTGTGTGCCCTCCAAGAGTGGAGTCTCTGTTTCCCCCAGTCCTGTCGAAATCCTGCATTCAAATCTGGCTAGCCTTCAAAGTCTGATTCTCTAGGAATTCCTCCTCCCATTGCTGGAACCCCAGATTGGGAAGCCTGGCGTGGGCCTCAGAACCTTCACTCCAGTGGGTGGACTTCTGTGGTATAAGTGTTCTCCAGTTTGTGTCACCCACCCAGTAGCTATCGGATTTGATTTTGTTGTGATTGCGCCCCTCCTACCATCTCACTGTGGCTTCTCCTTTGTCTTTGGATGTGGGGTGTCTTTTTTGGTGAGTTCCAGTGTCTTCCTGTCGATGATTGTTCAGCAGTTAGTTGTGATTCTGGTGTTCTTGCAAGAGAGAGTAAGAGCACATCCTTCTACTCCGCCATCTTGAACCAATCTTCTCTGGTTTCGTATTCTATGCGAAAAATATCTAAGCCTTGTGTGGTCTTATTAAGTATGTGGAGATATTTTGTCAGATTACTCTTTCACTGAAAATAAAATGATTTTCTAAATATCAATATGTACTCTTTTAATGATCATCAAGCTCATTTCAAGCATACATTTCAATTTATAGCCACATATACGTGCCTTATTTTTAAAGAACTTTTAACTCTGAATCATTTTTGGCCTTCACTTACCATGGAATAAGAAATCTATAATGAATTAAGTGACAAATTAATGGTTCCTCTTTTAAAGATTCAAAGAAAAGGTAGTATGATTAAAAAGTAAAAACTTATTCTAAAGAATTTGTCTGTGGTTTTGTACTTTAGCATTGCTATATTTGTTTTCGCAAGTTATTTTGTTTAGATGTAATTTTAAATGAAATGGAATCTAAGCACAGAATAATTCCATTAGAAGTCAGAATAGTAGCTCCCTTGGTAGGGGTAATGACTGAAGTGGTCCATGGGAGTTTCTGAGTGTTGGTGATGCTTGGGTGCTGGACGCACACGTGTGCTCACGACTAAGTGGCACATTTATATGAACGTTTCTTTAGGTATATTATATGTCAAGTCAAAGTTAAAAAAAAAAATTAAAGTGCTAAGATAGACCCTATGAAATTTGCCCTGTACAACTTACAAGCATGTGACTGGTAGTACTGTGTACTATTTATTATTTTATTTCAAATTTAGGAGAATAGAATGAAAAAATTGATGGATTGCTCCATTGTTTTTCCTAAATCCTTCCTATACTGTAATGGGAATTTGATATTAAATTGTTAAGGATTTACCAATTCAGGGAAAAAATATGTAAACCCTAATTATATTTGTCATTAAGGTAAAAGCAGACTAGGACCTTACCTTCTGAGTTTCTGAAATGTGAAATCTTTTTCTTTTCAAAGTATATTTTAAATATCATATTAAAGACTATCTTTTAATAAAATTAAATATAACTCACTTCTAAGTAAAGCATTCTTCAAATTTGCTTGTGTGGTCGGTAATATATGGCTCATTATTTTTTCCTATGACTTGGAAACAAGAAGAAATGTTTATTTTTCAAATTAATCCTTGACAGGTTGCCTCTGCCACAGCAGACCTTCATGGGCTATTGGACAATTGGTCAGTCAAGAAATGGAATGCAAAAACTATTGTGTCCAGCAGAAACTCATCGTATAGATGTAAAGGTTGATATCATTATTTCTTCATTAGAATATTGAATGTTATCCATTTTCCTATATCTTCCCTGGAGAAAATCCATTCAATCTCAGAAATGACTTGTTCTGATGTTATTTTAGAATAGATTAACTTCAGCTCTAATTCTTAAGCCAGTCTGGACTCTGAGGGACTCAATGTAGGTAATGGCTAATGACCAGTAGAATTCCTAAGAGCTATCCTGTATTTAAGGAAAGTCAGATAAGATGGTTACTCCATTATATTCGTTTTCGTGAAAAAGGGCAAAGGAATATCAGTCACTAGTTGCAATAGAAACCCCTCTAGGTTTGACTGTGGGGAATTAGATGCTTATAAAATCATTAGAAAGGACAGGAGGAACAGAGTCAAGGGACCATCGCTGGACTTTTGGTTTCAAGATGAGTGTTTTTGCTTCTGCTACCACCCCTGTTGTTGGGAGCTGCACAGTAAGGCAGGATCAGCAAACTTTTCCTGTAAAGGGCCAGATAGTAAATAGGTTAGGCATTGTGGACATACAGATTCTGTCACAACTACTCAACTTTGCCATGGGAGCAAAAAAGCAGCCTCAGACAGTACATTAACTAGTATCAGTCACTAGTTGCAATAGGAGTGTGAGGAATGTAGTTTTTAATCTTCTAGCTCCTAAGATACAGCCTAGATAGAAGGGGTGAGAGTGCCCATGGATGGCAAAATAGTAAATATCTAACCCAAACATTTTTTATTAATTAAGGACTGTAAGGGCATGCAAATCAATGTTCAAGGGTCAACTGTATTTAAAAAATTATTCTGGTTTGGACAGCTCTGGGTCCCAATACTTGAAGTTCAAAACTTGCTCTTGGCTTAGGAAAGAATGAAGGAATGAGAACTCCTATGGGATTTTACATCTGCTATATTTTGTGAGTAAAAAAAAAGAAAGTGAGAAATTAAATAAGATAGCACATGTGAAAGCATTTATAAATGCAAGTATATGGTATTATGATTGTTATAAGTGTCATGCTAGTCAGTAAAATGAGAAGAGGCATATCAAGATGTGGAATATTTGAACTGAAAATCTGTATTTTGGAAGAACTTTAGCTTTTCTACTTTTTGCCAACTACACAAATGTCTTAACTCAGATAACTATTTTTTGTAGGGTCCAGCACTTATAAACATACAGGAGTATCCAATAGAAAGACATGAAGGAAGATCCCAAACCTTTACTGAAGAATGTGCCTCCTGGAAGTTACCATTGGATGAAATTAACTTAATCTGCGACATCGCTACATCACATGGTATGTCAGTTTATTCTTTTGATTTTTCCTTCCTGCACTGATTTTTTTCAAAGCAGGATCAAAATAACCTCTAGACATCAAGAAGTCTATGATAGACTCAGTAACTGTGTCATTCTTGGATTGGATGGCAATTATATGTAATTTAGAACTAATTTCCTATAACAACTTAACAAAATACTATTGTGAAATCCACATAAGCACTGCTGAGTTTATATGCATATGTCTGCTTCTCATTACCATTGTAGCACAAAGTTAAACACACCCAGGCGTGTGCTAAAAATAGAAGAGGGAAAGGAAAAGGAAAAACATTGGATTTTTTTGGCTCGATTTGGTGATTGCATGAACCCTGAAAGCAGGAGGATTTGCAGTCATTAAACCTCTCGTTGTAAAGAATGGCAAATAAAGGATGTGAATTTTTGGCATCTACGTCTCTGGACTGTTGCCATTACCTACTGATTCATGCGGTGTGCCCTGGGTACTTTTTGGCAGAAGTTTTCAATTGATGGCAGTTACCAAGGTGATATAAACAGAAGTGATGGCAGGGGAAAGGGAGAAATTCTCTAACTTGTCTACAATGGAGGTTATTCAGGCAAAAATTCAGAAGCAAGTTTTTGTTCATGTAAGTTCTGTGGATGTTTTCTCCTACATCAGCTATGTTGAGTAAAAATATGTGCTTTTAAAATATACAGGGTTTTTGTTGGTAACAGATTGGTGCCCCTATTAAGATATTTTACATTCACTAGTAGAGACTAAGTATGAATCTTACGGATAAAATTTGAACTTTGCCCTTGTCTCACATTTAGAGATTGTAAGTAAGTATGCTGTGATCCTCTGCCCCATGCCAGTGACAGGTGTCATTAAACCTTGTCACAGCCTCACAATTCTCAACACAGCATTCCAGGCAGCCACTGTGAGCCAGTCAGAATTGGTCCTTAAAAATGAACTCATTTGCTGTCCCTCACATAATTCAACCCTCTATTTTAGTGTTGTCCACATTTGCAAGCTAGATTTTTGTGTTGTTTTTTATTTCTTTGTTTTCTTACCTATTCTATATTGGTGAGAGGAAAGAACATTTTCTTGGGTTAGCATCAGGGTTAAATATACATATATATATGTGTGTGTATATATATATTTGAGCCAAAGACCAAACAGCACTTAATGTCTGCAGTAAGAGAGAGCAATTGTAAGTTTGTGAAGTACATTTCTATTTATTTTTTTCTTTTTACATTTCTATTAATACTGTTATTATATTCCCTGGTCCCTATACTGTGTACAAAGGTGCTCAATAAATGTTGAATTGAACTTATTTGTGCTGATAGTAGAAGCATTAAAAAGATTCTTAAATTATAAGTTGTGTGATTCTATCTGATATTTAGAACTGTAGCGCACACACACACACACACACACACACACACACACAGTTCACATTGTCTCCTAAATAATATGTCTTCTTCTGCCCTTCCATTGATTTGTGTTTCTTATCAATGTTAGCTTATTTAAATTTACCATATCTTTATATATATTTAAGTTTTCTATATCTTTATATATATTTGGTCTTTATGTGTAGACATGACATATACATGCACACACACATACACTATATTTTTTTTCCAGATTTTCATATCTTGTGTCTTAGTTTTGGGTTCAGAAAATATGACCCCTGTAAATAGATAACTGGATGATGAGTGATGTGAATAGCGTTTATTATACAGAAGCAGCTTAATCCCTTGTTTCAAGTTTCCCAGAAATAGAGATTATGGGAAACATAGTCCAAAGCCTGGCTTCTCTAAGGGAAGCCCTCAAACCAACAGCAGTGACATCTCGTGGGAGCTTGTTGGAAAAGCAGAGTCTGAAACCCCACCTCAGACCCACTGAATCAGAATCTGCGTTTTCATTAGATCCCCAGGTGATGCATATGCTCTTGAAAGTTGAAGAAGCACTGAAATAGAATTCAAAAAATGGACCTAGTCAAGTACTAGTTTGAAAAGATAGAGATTTTGTAATAATAAGTACACAAATATGAAAAAAGATAATTTGGAAAATAAGATCCGTAGAGCTAAGAACAAAAAATGGGATTACTTATTTACAAGAAAAGCCTAAGGATCTAGTAACTAGCTGGGAAATGCCAGATTAGCAGATAGAAGATGTTGACCAGCTGTTGTCCATCTGAGCCAGTAATAAAATAAGAGGGAACAGACTTTTACTGAGGCATAAAATACTTTCATACAAGGAAGAATTTCCTGACATTGAGGAGTGTTAAATATTTAATGGTGTTAGCATGAGATATTATAGAATTCTTTGGGGACCAGATACTTACTTCCGGGAATAGGTAGGTGTGACCCAGTGTACGTTTACAGCAGGTGCGAAATTGCTTCTGAAAGTGCTCTTCAACCTAATCAATCCATTTGCAAATCATCTGCTGAGTTCTGATTGTGTGCTACCTCACGATTCAGTTTTCACTGGACCTTTTGACCAGTCAGAAAATCTATTGCAGACCATGGAATTAACACTTTTTTGTCATTTCAGAAAATGAGGAAAATACTCTCTATGTAGTTGCGTGCAATCCCGTTTCCTTATACTTTATGAATATGACTGGGAAAAGCGGCTACTTTGTGGACCTTTTTGACATCTTCCCAAGAGCGACCAGTGGAGTCTGGCACCCATTTGTGGCAGTGGCACCGCTGGGAAATCCCCTCAAGGGTCAAGTGATTCTCCATGAGCAGCAGGTAATGACATGGTCTAATGATGCCCAGGGTAACTGATGCAAAGGAGAAGGCAAGAGTGTTTTTCAACCTATAACTAAAAATATGTGCTTTCATAAAGATTGAGGTCAGGGGCTGAAGGACGGGATCAGGAGTTGTATTTTATCAGTACCACAAGGCAGGCTAATATCTTCCTCTCTGCAGAGACTTCTCAACCTCAGCACTAATGACATTTGAGGCTAGATAATTCTTTGTTGTGAAGCTTACATTCTCTTTGGGGGGATAGACAACAAACGAGTAAGCCAACAAATAAATACCAATTTCAGGTAATGATAGGTGCTGTATAAAAATAAGGTAAGGTCCTAAGGAATGATGGGAGTAGGGTAGGAGGAGATGAAAGGGTAAACGGTACTCAAAAGAGTGCTGAGAGATCTCCCCTTAGGAGATGACATTTTACCTGAAACCTGAATGGCATTCTTTATGTGGAGATAGCCATGTAAATATACTAAATGGAATTGTCTTAGTCTCTTTGGGCTGCTGTAACACAAGTACCATAGACTAGGTAGCTTATGAGCAGAAGAAATTTATTTCTCACAGTTCTGCAGCCTGGGAAGTCCAAGATCAAGGCGGTTGCATATTCATCATCTGGTGAGAACCCACTTCCTAGACAGCTGTCGTTTTATGGTAGCCTCACACGGCAGTAGGAGCAGGGATCTCTTTCGTGTCTCTTTTATAAGGGCACTAATCCCATTCGTGAAGACTCCACCTTCATGACCTAATCATCTCCATAGGCCCCACTTCCTAATACATTGGGGCTTAGGACTTCAGCCTACAAATTTTGGGAGGGCATCAGGCCATTGCAGGAATACACTGAGATTCTTTAGTATCTAATGATGCTCAAGTTGCAACCATCACTACTATTGTAAGACAACACTAATGAAAAGTACAGATGCCCAGAGTCAGGCTAAAAGTAATTCCAAACAGAAGATATAGGTCAAAAGACAGTCTGTGTTTCAATTAATGAGAATTCTCCAGGTCTAAGTTAATCTGTACTATCCAATAGAAAGGAGTACAATGTTTTTGCAGACCTATTATCCACCTAGTATCTACCAAATAGTATACTAAGCATATTATTCATTCATCAGATATGTATCCTACTATTAGGGATACTGCCTACTATTAGGGATACTGCCATGAACAAAACAACAAAAATCCTTGTTCTCAAAAGCTTACGTTCTGGTGCAAAAGGTAGACAATAAGCAAAGTAAATAATTACATCTTAAGTCAGAACATGAGAAGCAAGGGAGAGTAAAATAGAAGGCTGGGAGGAAGGTTGCCTTTAAAACAGGGTGGGCGGGCAGGGATTACCTAACTGAGAAAGTGATATTTAAGCAAAGATCTGATAGAGGTGAGGGAGAGAAGAGATATCAGGAATAAGAGAGTTCTAGGCAAAGGAATTGTAAGTTCAAAGGCCCAGAGGCTGGAACATGGCTCTCCATCTTTAAAGAAGCATGGTGGGGAAGACTGAATGAGGGGGAGGGTATAAGGAGGTGAGGTCAAAGAGGTCACTCAGTGGGTTGGGTCAGGGACGTGGTGGAAGGGTGGGGAAGCAGATGTGTAGAGCCTTGTAAATCATTCTAACATTCTGCGGCCTGACTGTGAGGAAAGGGGAGGGTCTTAGAGGGTTTCAAGCAGAGGAGAAGCAAGATCTGACTTATATTTTTAAAAGATTTCTCCAGCTCCTCTTTGGTGAATAGTCTGTAGGTACTAAGGCAGAATGAAGGAGATTAATGAAGAGATTTCTACAATGATCCAAGCAAGAGATCATTGCAGTTTGGAGGAGGATGGCGGTCATAAGTAATGATGGATTCTGGATGTATTCTGAAGGTGGGACCAAGAAGATTTCTGAACAGATCAGATATATGAGGTGAAAGAGAGTAAACTAAGATCAACTTTAAGATGGAGGGCCTGAGCAACTGAAAGGATAGACCTGCCATGAACTGAGATGAGGAAGGAATTGATTTGGAGGGGAAGATTAGATGTATGATTAAATTCGAGATGCCTATAACATATCCAAGTAGGTGATCCTGGTGTTTAACGGAGAAGTCAGAACAGGAAACATACATTGGGCATCACTGGCATATAAATGTTATTTAAAGTCATGAAACTGAAAGAGATCACTAAGGGAATGAATGTGGGTGGAAAAGAGAAGTCTGAGGACTAAGCCCTGGGGCAATGAAATATTAAGAAATGAGAGAGGTGAGGAGGAATCAACCAAGGGGAACTGAAAATGAGTGCCCAGTGAAGTAGATGGTTACACCAGGGTGTGGTATCCCAGACGGCAAGTGATGACTATCTCAAGGAGGAGGATCAATTATTAAATGCTGACAAATGTGTCAAGGAAAAGCTTACATACATTATTCCGTGTTATTCTTCCACAGGCCCAGCGAGGTAGCTTTAGCAATATTTACATGTGAGAAAACTGAGTCTCAGTTAAGTTTAAATAACTTGCCCAGTAAATACATGGTAGAACTGAGGTTCAAACCAAATTGGATTGACATCACCAGAATTAAACTTCATCCATGCTGTCGCTCACTGCAGAAACGTGGGGAGAGTTTTCAGACCATTTTTCAGAATGGTCTGAAAAATTTTTTAAGTATTCATAACAGGAAAACATGGAAAAAATGTAATGTTGTTACTTGTTAAGTATTTAAACACACTATGAGAGTAAAGCGTTACCTAGAAACAGTACTTTTAGACTGTTTCTAATCAAGAATAAAAAGTTGCATAAGTAACACAGCAGTATTTCGTTGAGTAAGTCAGTCAACTTTAGGCTTTGCCTAAATAACATCATAAATTCTGAGTTAATAAAATTTCTTCTGGTTTTCACAATTTTTTTCAATATGGCTTTCTCCTAGAAGCAAAATTTATCAATATCCAGCTATTGCTTATAAAGGTTTGTGTCCATCACATTGGAATAAGGGTTTTACTTTATAGATTTCCAACAAAATACCAATGCCATTGAATTGAATTCTACAGCCAGAAGAATCTGTCATAAAAAGCACATATCTTGGTGATTTTTGATTAAGGAAACCAATCAGATTTAAATAGGAGTCTACATTTGGAGTATTTATTCAAACAATCTTGCCAGATCTTCGGCTGTCAGATAAACTGTCAAATTTACATATACCAATTCTATAAAAGTACGAGATTTTCAGGTTCTCAGGAAGCATTTTATTTTCTCAAAAGATCCAGTTATTTGGCAACATTGCTGACCAGTACCCTGCTCACTTACAAGGACTTTCATCAAAGAAAATCTGTTTTTCAGTGTAAAGATGTGCTTGACTTGCACAGCCCACACTTCCCCTCCTGGCATTCTTGCATGCTACCTGGCTTATCCCTTCGACCAGTTTCAACAGTTTTCCAGAAGGGTACCTCAATGCCCTGAGCAGGCACGCACAGCTTATCAGGATACTTTCGCTACCTGTACTCTGAACTGCCTCTTCTTTTCCCGGAGAGGATATATCAGCTGTCGGTTTTATATTATATCCCTGCTAGGATCTAAGACCTCCTTAATTCCAAATGAACAGCATGTAACTGTAAAATTTAACAAATGATAAATAATTGTAATCGAATAAAAAGTGTGTGCACTGCCATCAGTTCCTTCTCCCCCATTCTGCCCTGACAAAGGAGCTAAAATATTGTAGAGAAGTACTTCCATTAATTCATCTCTCCCTTGTCTTTATAAAGCTTGGCAACAGATACATTTCCCTGGTTAGTTTAAGAAGTTGTTCAGAAATTCCTGGCTAAAATAAAATCTTAAGTGAGGAAAGGGAAATTTTGCCATGCCTAAAAATAAAGCCTCCTCCCCCCACCCGCCCCATGAGATTACTTATTACATCTGTACAAAGTTTAGAACTTCAGGCTTTAGGACATTGAGGTCATCCAGAGGTTACTTTTCTCCCAGTCAGATACAAACATAATAAAATTGCTCACTGGCTTCTCCTCCCTGCCCCCCTTAAAAGAGAGCCAAAACCACAGTTACATGTACTCATATGTGATGCAGAATTCTATTTTTGAACTCAGACAGAATATATCATTAGTCATTTACAGAAGGAAACCATTAACATCTAAAAGGATGGAGCAGCAGAACTCCTTCATGTTGCCAATTGTTTCTAGAACTAATTCTAAATACAGCAGTGGCTGGAAACATATATATGTGTGTGTATATAAACATATAATATATATATCTGTATGTTTTCTGTTACTTAGAAAGATGCAGTTTTTCAGTTCACTTATGCAAAGTTATGAGTATATAAGTATTAGACCCTAAAAAGGAAGAAAAATGCAAAACCACTAAGTTTTCTGCGTAATCATATCTGTTTAATCATCTGCTTATTCTTCTACTTAATCATATTTTGGGATCAAACATTATTTTTAGAACTTTATGTTGCTTAGAAAAGTTAATATTACCCCAAATTGCTTAAGTGCTAACAATTCATGTTAATGTTGTACATATTTATCATAAGAGAGAGTTTCTCCTTTAAAAAATACTTACTCAGAAAAGATTTAATCTAGAATAGAGACTGTAAATTTTTAACTTATTAGTACATTTTCTTAAGGAAAACTTTAAGAGTTTTCCTTAAGGTTTTCATCATTTTCAAACTTTCAAATGCCAGGAACGGTGCTTCTTATATGACATGTTGATTTTAAAAAGAATATTACTAACACACATTCTTAATGGAGAATTGCATGTTATACAGAATGATGCATTCTAAGAGTATTTATGGAAAAATTTAAGCGTTGTCAACATGCTTGGTAGAATTTTTTAGTACAGCCAAGATTCAGAGTATATGGAATAAAGGAGACTTTGGAACAGCTACTGCTTTAATTCTTGAGCACTTAAGTAAAATTGACTAGTAGAATAAATTGAAACCACACTACGAGGTCTCAGATTTGCAGATGAATCATTACTCTACTTACATTTCTTTTTATTTCCCTCTAACTGGATTAAGTAATAAAGGGCAAGGGTCATGGTTAATTCATCATTGTATCCTCCTTTGTGCTTTAAATATAAGCTGCTCAATAAATGTTATGGAACAAATGAACAGACTTTTCATGTTTTGTATATATTTTGCCAAATATATATTAATCCTTCGGGTGCTTTGTGATTTTATTTTCCCCAAAGAAGGTTCTTGAAATGAAAAGTGCATAAGGGTTAAGATAACTGAAGGAGCCCCAAATTTAAAACAAAACAAAATAAATAAGACAAAATAAACAAAAACAAGAAAGAAAGAAAAGACAGTTCCTGACAAACAACTTTCTGGTGCCTTTTTGTAAACCTGTTAGTCTAATCTTCAAATGTCTTTCAATTTTAATGAAAAAAGCCCACTTCTTTGCATCCCTTTAAAATATTTAATCTTTTCTGGCTTTCTCAATTTTAAATTCTTATTTCATGTGTTTCTGTTCACTTATTTTAATGCCTAAGGTTAATTTTTTTCTTGAAAAAGTCCTCCTAATTACTGAGAGATTATTACTTCATTTGCATAACTGTGATAATGCTGCTGGAGCAATCTCTTGTCTGTACATTATTACAGCACCAGCTATGAAAGTTCTCAAGCTTGGTGAATGTCAAGATGAAACACTCATTACTAGCTAGGTTCTTGGGGTCCTTGATATTTTCTTGCTAACCCATCTTTATAACATGTACATATTTTCTGAGTTGAACCTGGATTTGTGAAAAGAATAAATGAGATTCAGTTATGCACAGTGTAAGAGAGTTTTCAACAGAACATTCTTTAAGTGTAATTTTGATAAAAGTAAATGGGCTTTTAAAATTATCAATTCTCTTAATTTCCTCATTTGTATGTAATAAAACAGAAATCATGGTTAAGCTAGCCTATATTTACAAGGCGATGGTTTTAAGATAAAATCTTCAAAGAGAAGATTCTGCACTACATAATTAGAAATATCTTCATTAAACCATCTAATACTTTAGATTCTGTATTAGGGAAAAACATTTAGTGTCTTCATGGTGTCTCTTAAATATTTCAATATTGTCGTCTTCCCTTTGGTTTATTTATCGCTATTCCCTTTATTCCCAGGCTGCCAAGAGGCTGCTGCTAAATTAATTAATTAATTAATTAATTAAATAAACAGGCAAACAAACAAACAAACTGTTCTCTTTATTTCCAGAGCAATGTCATCCTGTTGTTGGATACCACTAGCCAAGCCCTTCATCGTCTCATCTTACCTTCAGAAGAGTTTACACTTAAGAAAACTTCCTGGTGGAACAAGGAGGAAGCTGTAAGAAATACCCAACTTGTCCAGCAAATTGCCAAGGATTTTCCATAGCTTTCTAACCGTAAAAATGCATGCCTGCCCATCCCTTGCGGTGCCTTTTGTTTGCTATAATGCACAAGAGAATTCTCTTATTACTTGTAAATTTTAATATGATACAAATAGGTAGAATACATACATATATAATTAATATCAGTAGCTTCTTTTTGTATCCATCATAGTCACATGAAGACTTGTCAGGACGCAACTCACAATAATAGGACATCATGAGCCATTTGAGTGTGGTATTCATGACAAATCCCTAACATGCACTTTAATAGTCACTTTAATAGTTTTCCAGTTATGAGTTTATGTTTGGATTTATGTAATGAACCTATGAGTGCAACAGCTGATTATATTTACTAGATAAATAAACGTTTTAGCTTATTAACTAAATTAAACTAGTAAACATTTTGGCTAACCAACGAGAATTTTTTCTGCCATTTAGAAAAAGGTAATGGATATAAAATAATGCTTACCCTCTGCCCTGCATGACAGCGTACTTAGGTCTTAAAAGACCACGAAGAAAAGAGATATTTTAAATGTCATAAATATATCCAAATCTAAGAAACAAAATATTTCCTATGTATTTATGCTATGGTACAAATTCCACAGTTAGTCACCAGACAGCATGTTTATTTCTAACCAGTATTTGGCATTTTTTTTTAATATTCTTTTTTTTTAATATTTATTTATTTATTTGGTTGGACCACCAGGGAAGTCCCCTAAAACGTTATTCTAAAGATGTTTTAGTATGCAGTTCACAATTAATTTTGAAATATATTTTAATCTATGTTACCGTAAGAGTCTTGGAGTGGATAAAGAGGTAGCTTCTCAGAGAATTACATGTTTTACACTTTGAAGAACTTTATTTAAGGAAAAGCAGCTGAATAGACATGAATGCATCTGACACATTTAAAGTGAATATTTTGTTTTGTTTTGTCTTTAGGAAACTTACAAAATGTGTAAAGAATTTGCACACAAAAACTGGCTAGTATTCTACAAAGAAAAAGGGTGAGCTCTTTGTTGTAGATTTAATCTGGGATCCTTATTGTGTCCATTCTATTTTCTCCTTTAATTATGCTTGTTTATTGTAAAACTATTGTAATAAAATTAGAAATATTTTATTCTAAAAGTATCTTATCCCACATTGCAGAACATTGAAAAACAGACATAAGAAAAGACACTGCCCATAATTCCGTATACAACCACTACTAGCATGGCCGCTCTCACTTCTCATTTTTAATTCTTATGCATACCTTTATATAGTTTAGAGTTTTATATATCTATTTTCTCAATTAACATTTTCCTATGTTATTATCTAGTCTTAAAAACATTGTTTTTAGGGTTGTATAATATATCATGAAATGACTGTGCCATGGTTACTCAACCAATATCCTCACCATTTCCTTTCAGAGAGTTTTCTTTTTTTTTTTTTTTTTCAGGAACACCCTGGCTGTGCTGGATGTTCTAGAAGGGCGAACTCACACCATCTCACTTCCCATCAACCTCCAGACAGTTTTTCTCGTAGCAGAAGACAAATGGCTTCTGGTGGAGAGCAAAACACATCAGTGGGTAGATCTACATAGCACCTCATGGAGTGTGCTCAGTTAGCCAGCATCCTTACAGCTCTGTCTTCCTGTGTCTGTCTTTTAACAATTTCTGTATTTGGCAGCATCTCTATAGGTGAAACTTCAAAGAGGAGGGGACGGGAAAATTTAAATAAATTAAATATAACTTCGCAGAGTAATTATAAAAGTGTTTCAGAAGATGACCTTGAAATTAACAGTGAAAACATAATGACTTTTACAACTGATCCGTATTTCTTTAGGATTTTTCCTGTTAGCACACTGAGAATTCAGTGTATTCTTGCCAAACTAGAGATACTTCAAAATAGATTTTTAGTTTATCCTCTCTTCAAAGAGCCACAGTCTCCATCCAAATGCTGTTGCTTTTTTGTAACTTCACAGAATCCACCCCTTAGAAGTTTCTTCTTCATTTTATCTCGTGTGCGCTTATTTGGTTATGTTTATGTTTGTGTTGCCTCTTCCATTGGACCGTATACTTCTTGATGAAAAGGACATTATGTACACTCGGCATAAGTGGGGTGTACAGTAACTTTTGAGTCACCCTCTGTCATGCATCACATCTGCTGGATTCATGCAGATTCTCTGCCCCTCTGCTGACAAGCAGAAGTGACCTGCTGCAAAAGATTCCTGGCTATTTATATATTCCTATATTAGAAATCTTACAGACAAGTAGATCAAGGGGATTACAGCAGTGAGGGCTTCTGTCCCTTGGCTGATCACAAATCAGAGGCTGGGCTCCCTCTTACTTGCTGATCGGTCGTATTAACGGCAGGCTCCACGATAGTACTGATGTGTCGCTTTTCTTTTTTTTATGGCCCTTCCTCTTACAGGAAGTATTGGATTTTCAGTTCACATTTATTACTGCATTGTTATTATGCATGGCACTTATACAGTGTTAAGAAGTTATTTTTTAAATTCATGATGAAACTCTGAAACTGCAAATTATACTCAGAATATAAAAAGGATGCTTTGGGGCTTCCCTGGTGGCGCAGTGGTTGAGAATCCGCCTGCCGATGCAGGGGACACAGGTTCGTGCCCCGGTCCGGGAAGATCCCGCATGCCGCGGAGCGGCTGGGCCCGTGAGCCATGGCCGCTGAGCCTGTGCGTCCGGAGCCTATGCTTCGCAACGGGAGAGGCCACAACAGTGAGAGGCCCGCGTACTGGGAAAAAAAAAAGAAGGAGGCTTTGGCGGGGGGCGGGCAGGGTATGGGAGCTCTGATTTTTCCTAGTCTGGCCTCATAGTTATTAGAAAAAGAAAGACTTTTCACTTAGATGTTTTTTTTGTTTACAGGAAATATCTTTTAACTAAGCCTGCACACATCGAATCTGAGGACAGTAGGGTTTGCCAGCTGTATGTGCTGAAAGAGGAGCTGCCTAGCACAGGGTTTGGAGTCACACAAGGTAAATACTGTGTTCTGTGTGTTTGTGGCTGTATAGGTACATGCCTGCATACACACTGTCCTCTAGAATCATTTAAGGACAATAATATCAACATGTTAACTTTATACCAAAAAAGAAATCTTAGTCACTACACTAGAAACAGTAAGAATCTGTCGTCTTTTAAATTCTGTCTTTGAATTTTTTAAACTAACAAGTCAGAATGTTTACATATATGTAGGTTCCAAGTCTATTTTAGGATTGCATCATTTCTTTTTTACACAGACCATCAGTATTTCTACTTTATTCGTCACAGTTTTGGGGGGATGAAAAGTAATTATGAAAAAAATTCTAAAATATACCATTGTTAAGACTGGTTTGGGCCAGTTTCACCTCTTTCTGCAGAGTGCTATTATATTAATCTTGATTGCTAATAAAAATTTGAATTCTTGAATAAATACTTGAAATCACTTTGAAAAGATGCCATGATTGTGAAAACTGAGTTTTCTCAGACAAAAAGCCATGAGTGTAATTGAAAGCGTTTTCTCTTTTTTGATTTGTGCTTTTCTGTTTGAGTTGGTGAGAATGAATCTTGCAAAAATTAATTCCTGGAGCATTTTAGGGACATATGGTGTTTAACGTTTCTCTGACACTTTTTAGAAACAGACTTCAGCATACCTCATAAAATTTCAAGTCATCAACTATCATCTGAAAATCTGAGTTCAGCTGTGGGACAAAAGATTGCCTCTCCTAACCGAATTCTCTCAGATGAGAATAGTTATGCTACAGTCGTTGTTGGTTTCCCAGATCTCATGGTAAGCATAAATTTCTTAAATGATTGAATAACTATTTCTTCCTCCCATGTTGGCCTATACTCTATAAGCCTATTTGAGGGGTAATTAAAAACGTAATAATTTTCTGGTAAACATTTCAGATCAACCTTCTGTTTTCCAGACCAGTCATTAAAAAATTCATTCTATATGGGTTCATTGCTTGTTAAAAATTAACATATACATTGTAGTGCAATTATATAATTTAGTAAAGGAAAACCAGTATTCTCCATACATGGGAGTTCATGTGACAGGTAAATACTTAACCTACTGACAGTGATTTTATATCATGCTGTCTTAATGTGTGCTCATGTCATCTTTCAAGAGGGACAATTTGAGACTAACAAAATAATATTTCTTCTAGAATTTTTTAAAGTGAAATATGTTGGAGTCTCATTACTGTAGGTTAAAATTTTCAACATTCATGAACACCAGTTCACTTTCCACTGAGTTTTGCTCTGATTTATATCTTTGCTGCATCCAGATTATACTATAAATGCTGGTGGCCTCAATTTAATTTGCTTTTAAATGGATCCTTCCGCTGTTATTTACTATTATCTGTAAAGAAGAGGCTCTTCGTAATTGACTTTAGGTGAAACTAGGTACCATCTTCCCCTGATGGAAATGTGAGAACATGAAATATAAAGGTTATTTCAGCCCAAGTTGCCATCTAATAACCTTAGATGTAACTCCATGTGTTTTGATTACACATTTAATTTTCATAATTTCCTTTGTAGCTTTTAGGTGGGATGATAGAGTCACCTCAAAACGTTAATGTAATTAATGAATGATGAGTACTTCAGGGTATAAGACTTTTGAAATCCAAAACCCGATAGATAATGTGTGGCTTAGGACTTTGCCATATGTCTTCTTAATTATCAAGTAAAAAACATTTGCTGTGGATTATATATCTGAAAATGAAACATGTTGTTGGAATACAGCATCTACGGCAGCCTTGATTAAATGAAAGAGTTATGTTTAATATGCCTTCTACAATGCTTGCTGCTCTCAGTAGAGAAAATGCTGGAGCTACTTTTCTGAAGGCGGAACTGTTTTAAAAATTGATCTTTTGATTGAAGAAATGCGTATAGAAATATAATGTCACTATAAAAAGGTAAGAAAGCTGAGTATAAGGTAATGTTTATATTGACCCTCTAGAAGTCCTTTGTAGACTGTAGGACTAGTGACCTTGTTAAATTAAAAGCTGCATCTCCGTATTTATCTCCCACCATATCGGAGATGTTCATGAATCTTTGTTTAATGATAGATTAGATCATTCAGTTAGACAGCCCTTCAGCATTTTATGAGAGCAGTCATATTTTTTAGACCCCAACACAAGTCAAGCACTCTACTATTCTAAACCATTTCATACATGATAATTAAGTTTTACAACAATTGCACAAGGTTTTATAGATAAAGAAACAAAAACAGAGAGGATATATCCCCCAGGCCACAAAGGTATTGAATAAGGGATCTGGGATTTGTGCTCAAGGGTGACTGACCCTCAAACGCATATCCTTTCTACTATATACTACAGTGCCTTTCTGACTTTATGTGAATTTCTTTTGATTCTTCACAAAACTATTAACAAAAGGGCATGTCATCTCTTATTAACTTTTTATAGCATTATCAAAGGCACCTAAATTATTATGATCTTATTATAACTCTCTTAACCTACTACCAGATGGCTACAAAAACCGACAGCAAGTATCATAGTGAATCCTCAATAGTGAAACGTTAAAAGCATTCGTTTCGATATCAAGAGTAAGACAAGGATACCCACTACCACCACTTCTACTAAACATTGTTCTGAGCGTCTTAGACATGATCCATTAGAAATTTTTTTTAATACCTTGACTTTCCTGAAAATTAAAAACCTCCATTCTGTAAAAAAGACACTGTTAAGAGAATGAAAGGACAGTCTACAGGCTGGGAGAAGATATTGGCAAATCACATTTCCAACAAAGGACTTGTATCCAAAATATATAAAGATTTCTTAAAACTCAAGAGTAAGAAAATAATCCAGTATAAAAAATGGGCAGAGTGGCCCATTATGAGGTGTCAGAGGTCAGAGGCCAAGCAGATGAGCAAGATATCTGTGGTGTGGGAGGGAGTAACAACTGGTGATTGGGAATCAAGTCCAGCCAGGATGAAGATTGCACCCCATGAAGGGGCAGCCTGGTGTGGGATGTGGGAGCCCAAGTAAGGTGAAGAGTTTGTTGATACATGCGCATAGCTCAGTGTGGACTCTCGGGCCAAGCAGACTGAGGAGGGCATTGGCCTGGAAGGGAAAGTTAGTGGTGGAGATGGGAGATGAGTCATATACAGTGGAACTGAGCCAAAAAGTAAGTATATGAAGGGTAATGACGTCTAGGTTTCTCACTGTTAACGAAGGGAGTTACAGATACAGAAGGAAAGAAAACTAGAGTGAGTCCTATAGTGGTTGGATTGGAATTGTGTGTATCTGGGTGAACTCATGGTTTTCAATGTATTTAAGTAGATATAGAAATAAAATCGGAGGTAAATGTATAAAAAAAAAATGGGCAAAAGACTTGAACAGACTCTTTACCAAAGAGGATATATGGATGATAATTAAGTACATGAAAAGATGTTCAACATCATTAGTCATTAGGGAAATGCAAAATAAAACCACGATGAGATACTACTATTGCCTATTAGAATGGCTTAAAAAAAAAAATTAAATACTGACAATACCAAGTACTGACAAGGATGCAATGCAAATGCAACTCTCACACATGTTTATGGAAGAGCAAGGGCAAACAATAACCAAGACATTTCTGAAGAAGAACCAAGAAGAAAAAGAAGAGGTAGGGCTTCCCTGGTGGCGCAGTGGTTGAGAGTCCGCCTGCCGATGCAGGGGACACGGGTTCGTGCCCCGGTCCGGGAAGATCCCACATGCCGCGGAGCGGCTGGGCCCGTGAGCCATGGCCACTGAGCCTGCGCGTCCGGAGCCTGTTGCTCCGCAACGGGAGAGGCCACAGCAGTGAGAGGCCCGCGTACCGCAAAAAAAAAAAAAAAAAGCAGAGGTACTTGCCCTACTAAATTTCAAGGCTTATTATAAAGCTTTAGTAACTAAGACCACGTGATATTGGCCTAGGGGTAGAAAAATATACAGTAGAACAGAATGGAATGCCCAGAAACAGCTGCCTACGTACATGAAACTTTTCTGATAACAGTGCTGATCAGTGGGCAAAGGTTAATGATATTTGAACAATTAGCTATCCATGTGAAAAAAAGATAAGCATGGAGCCCTGCCCCATACCACTCAGAGAAATAAACTCCTGAGGGGTTAAGGAACTAAATGTGAAAGGCAAAACTTCAAAATGTTTAACAAATACATAGGAGAATATCTGTGATCTTGGAGTAGAGAAGGATAAATAGATATGTGGTAAAAATTTTAAGTAAAGCAAGAGAAAAAAATAACACAAAATTTCAGAAGAATTGAAGTCTAGGGAATATGAAAGAGATGTGATTGAAAAGGGGCCTTCCAGGGGCTTGAGAAATACTGGTAATACTATTCCTTATGCCAGATAGTGGATGCTATAGTATAGTTATTTATTTATAGTTACTTAAATCACCTGTATTGTTATATTCCCGCTTTTTAGCTATAATTCATTTCAAGATAAAAAATGTGTTGCATATTTCACACTTGTCTGAAAATTATGATTATTGATGAAGCAGCTGTCTTCTGTACCAAATTCAAAAAGGTTGAGGAATAATTTGATTTTCTTACATTTGTGAAATATAAGTTTACCACTGGTATCTGCTTAAAGGACTGCATTGTAAAAGTTGTGAATGTAGTTTATAATACTTCAGTGCTTGAATTTCTTTCCTTTTTTTTTTAGTCACCTAGTGAAGTTTATTCTTGGAAAAGGCCAACATCTTTGCATAAATCAAGGGTCACTGATACATTCTATGGAGGAAAGAAGAAAATTGGAACTCCAAAGCAGAGCAATTGCGTGACGCTTTTGGATACTAATCAGATAGTCAGGATTTTACCCCCAGGAGAAGTCCCTCTAAAAGATATCTACCCAAAAGGTAAGAAACTTACCAATTTCTATTTTATCAAGCTAGTCAAAGGTAGTTTGGTTTTGGTAGGGATATTTAACTTATCATTATCATTTTATATTTATGAATATGAATAATTTTAACGGGGTTTAGTAGCTAAAAAGACCTATATGTGCTCAGAAGGGTTCCACTAAACTTCTCATAGGAGTTTAAGACTTTTGCCTTAAACTCCTGTGTCTAAAGGCCAGGGACTTATGCAGCCTGATTCACTTACCAGTGCTCTGAAAGTCAACTTATGTTTATTACTGCATATCTTACGCCAGGTCCTGTGCTGATCACTTTTCCTTGTATAAATTCATTTAATTGTCAAATTCCCCTTCTATCATTAACGTACTCTCAAGTTTATATGCAGGGACACTGACAGAGAGGTAAAGTAACTTGCTGGGGTTCTCCCCAGCAGTGGTCAGCAGAGCCCAGATTTGCACCAAAGTCTTCCAACCCAAGGCCACAGCTACGCTTACTGAGCCACACTGGCTTTCATCATAAAGGATAATTATGAAAAATTTTGATCATCGAGCCACTGATTATTATTTGCATCATAGTGGTAGTAATATTGTCCCGTGTTTACATTCATTATATTAGTGTGGACTTCATAAATATAATACTAAACACATTATAATAATCTGTTGCTGGGTTTGAAAAGTCCTGGTTATATGATAATGTTAGAAGTAGTTCCTTCCAAATAAATCACCATTTCCTTAGAATGTTTTTTATGGTAGAAGAGGCAGGTGAATACACCGACAATTGCAGTGCAGTGCTATAGGCATATTCACAAGGTGATATATAAACACAAAGGAGAAGCTTACAGCCCAGGCTTGTGATTCCGAGCTGACTCTTGAAAGATGAATGAGAGGGAATCGAATGAAGGAATTGTTCCAGGAAGAGAAAACCCCATGAGAAAGGTACAGAGGCGTTACAGAGCACTCCAGGAGTTACAAGAAATTCTGTACCAGGATTCAGTGCACCTTCATCCACCCAGAGACCAGTGGGTCAGCCCCGATACTTCTCCCTCATCCTCCACATCATCATCAATCGGCATGTCCTTTTGATACAGCCTTAATATACCTTACATCCACCCACTTGTCTACAGTTGAGTTGCCAACATCCAAATCACCACCATCTTGAACTGGAACGCTGCAGTAGCCCTCTGACAGAGTTCCCTCTTCCATTCCTCCCCCACCCCCCATTCTCCACACATCAGACAGAGTGTTGTTATTTAAGTATTTTTTTGTTCTCATTTGTTCTTATTAGGGACCAGTTACACAGAGTAAAATTCATCCTTTTTAGTGTATGGTGCTGTGAGTTTGACAAATACATACAGTTGTGTAACCATCACCATAACTGACAGAGAACAGTTCCATCTCCCCAAAAACCTCCCCTGTGCCACTCTGCCATCAAGCCCTCTGCCTTCCCCCAGATCCCCACTGATCTGATTTCTGTCCTTATTGATTTGCCTTTTCCAGAATGTCATATAAATGGAATCACACATGATGTGGTCTTTTGAGTCTGGCGTCTTTCACTTAATATTATATATTTGAGAATCATATATGTTGTGTGTACCAGTTGTTTGTTCCTCTTTATGGCTGACTAGTAGTCCATTGCGTGGATATACCACAGTTTGCTTATCCATTCACAAGTTGATAGATATCTTTATAGTTTCCAGTTCTGGGCAATAATTAATGAGGCAGCTATGAACATGTTTGCACAGATTTTTAAGTGAACATAAGTTTTTGCTTCACTTGGGTAAATACGTAGGAATGGCATTTTTATGTCATATGATAAAACTGCCCAACTGGTTTCCAGAAGAGCAATACCATTTTGCATTCCTGTCAGCAATGGTGAAAGTTCCAGTTGCTCTGCCACCTTTTCAGTGCTTGGTATTGTCAGTTTTTCACCATTCTAGCAGGTGTGTAGTGGTAGCTCATTATGATTTTAATTTGCATTTTCCCTAGTGCCAAATGATGTTGAGCATCTTTTCATATCTATCTTCTTTAGTGAAACGTCTCTTCAAATCTTTTCCCACTTTTTGAATTGGATTACTTGCTTTCTTTTTAATGTTTTTTGAGTATTCTTTATATATTCTAGATATAAGTCCAGTATCGGATACATGCTTTCCAAACATTTTCTCCCATTTTGGTGAAGGGCCAAATCTCTTATGTTTTCTTCTAGAAATATCGTATTTCTAGATTTTACACTTAGATTTGTACTCCACTTTGAGTTAATTTTCTTATATGGCGCAGGGTGTAGTTGAGACTCATTGTTTTGCATGGGGATAGTCAATTATTCCAGTACCATTTGCTGAAAAGATTGTCCTTTTTCTATTCAGTTGTCTTTGGACCTCTGCAGAAAATCAACTGACCACATATGTGAGTCTGTTTATGGATTTTTGTTTGTGTTCCATTAATCTATATTGTGTTGGCCAAAAAGTTCATTCGGGCTTTTCCATAACACCTTCCATAAGATGATACGGAAAAACCCAAACGAACTTTTTGGCCAACACAATATGTGTCTATCCTTTCACTAATACCAGACTCTCTTGATAAAGCAGAGAATCTTTGTCATCATCCACACTTCATTCATTTTCACTGCTGTACATACAGCACAGCCAGTTTATTCATCTGTTCTCTATTGGTACACGTTTACATTCTTTACAATTTTTTGCTATTACAAGGATTCTTGTACCAGTCTCCTTGTGTATATGTGGGGAGTCTGTAGGGTATATATCTAAGAGTGAAATTACCAAATTGTTACCCAAAGTTATTGTTCCAGCAGCATAAAAGATGAGGCTGCTCTCCATCCCATCTTCTCTTGCAAAGGTCAGACCTTTTATTGTGCACGTCTCTGATTTCTAGTAAGTTTGAGTATCTTTTTATATGTTGTGATTTACTCTTCTGAAAATGGCCTGTTTATATATTTTTGCCATTTTTCTCTTGGTTGCTAGGAGTTTTATTTACCCTCATTTTTTAAGGTAATATTTCTTAAATATTCCAAATGTATACAAAGTGCTTAGGTTAGTGTCTGACACAAAGGAATAATTTTTTTTAATACATTTATTTATTTATTTTTGGCTGCACTGGGTCTTCATTGCTGCGCACAGGCTTCCTCTAGTTGCGGCGAGCAGGGGCTACTCTTCATTGCGGTGCGTGGGCTTCTTATTGCGGTGGCTTCTCTTGTTGCAGAGCACGGGCTCTAGGTGTATGGGCTTAGTTGCTCTGCGGCATGGGGGATCTTCCTGGACCAGGGCTCGAACCTGTGTCCCCTGCATTGGCAGGCAGATTCTTAACCACTGCACCACCATGGAAGCCCAGGAATAATTTTTTAAATGTGGGCTGTAAAAAAAAAAAAAAAAAATCCTAAGAGAATGGTAAAGGGAGATCTCAGGATGCTAGCTGTGCACAGGCCTAGGGATCAACCAGTTAGGATTAGAAAAGTTGAGAAGATTTCAGGAGAGATGCCTCCAAGAAAGTGAAGTCGATAAACCCAACTATTTGAACACATTAAGAAATTTTGACATAGGGAAAACTTCGAGGATGAATTTGTGCTAGGTATGTAAAAAAGTAAACCAACAACAAAGCATGATTATTAACTCCATGAAAAGAAAAAGCAATAATGCTATGATAAGACATAGCTCAGCTGTAAAGAGCATTTATATAATCATAACAACATAAGTGCTGGATGTTAATCTAATGAAAAATTTTCATATAAATGTACTGGGGGATGGGAAAAATGAGGTGGTAGGCAGGGGGAGGGGTATGTGAAAAGAGTTAAACTCTCATCTTACATGGTGAGAAGTCAATGAATAATGCCTAAAACTAAAACATGAAGACAACACCATAAGGATGAAGGTGAATACCAAAGAAACAGCTTTAAAAAGTTGAAAGCATCTCTGGGAGCAGAACATGAGGGGTGAGAGGAGGAAAGTCAAGGCTGATGATTTTTTTCCTTCCGTCTGTTTGACTCTTTAATCTATGTGCCTATAGATCTCTAATGATAATTCAAGCTAAATTAATCTTTTTAAAGTAAATAGAATCCCACCACCTGATTAGTCAGGAACTAATGCACATCAGCCTTTTATTAAAGAAATCAATAGCGATTGTAAAGGCTACTCTCCTGGTGGCTTTTACAGAGATGGTATAAATTGTGGTTAATGCAGAGGGGGAGAGATTTACTTCTTTCTTCCAATCATTTTCCTTCTAGTTAAATGTTAGCTTTTTTTTTTTTTTACTTTAAATCACAGGCCTCAGCTCTTTAAATACAAAATAATGACTCTTGATTGAAAGCAGTGTACTGTTTTCTGAACTTTGAGTAAATTCAAAGATTTGGTATCAGCACAATCTCAGGGCACACATCACTCTTTTAATCGGTGAACACAGAAGTGCATTTAACCTACTAGTTAACAGAAGTACATCAAATTACATTGCTTGAAGGAGTGAGTTTTTTATATAATTTCATCTTCCCCCTGAAAATGCTCTTGGTTACTTTGTCTGACGGTTTTTATACCCCCTCCTAACCTTGGCAGTGCGCGTCTAAGCTGTCCCCACTCTATATGGGAACCGCACACCAAATGCTGCAGCAGTGACTTCCCTTTAATCATTAGTGAACTAATCCTGAAATATAATTTATATCTCTCTTCGAAATCCACCTGGATTATAACTGTAATGGAAATTTACTGAACCTCCATCCTCTCTACAGTTTTGAAACATTTAAAATGGATAGACAAGGATTTGGCTAAGTTTGGAGGGGAATCTGGCCACGGTTTTCACTTCCTTAATTCAATCATGTATTCTGAGCTGATGTATTTTCAAATCCGGAAACATCAATTCTGATTATTTTTCAAGCCTTACCATTACCACCATCACTACCACCACCCTTAAAGTGCTTTATAGCCACAAATTGCCTTTTCTGATACGTGAAAATATGTTTTAGCACAAGGAATAAAATTCTTGCTTTCTCCTTCCTGAAATAAACACAGCCATTATTGCATTTTCTCATCCTCTTTATGCCATGGAATTAACTTGCACGTTGAAAAAAAAAAAGAAAGTAAGAAAGCTGTAGAAAGAAAGATACTTGAAATATGTTGGCTTACTTTGCTTTCTCAGGCAGTCTAAAAGCACTGGTGGCGGTAGCTCAGCCTAATACTACTACTTGTGAAAAGGAGAATGCGTCTAAGTGGCAGGCCAGATGCAGCTGGCTAGCTAGGCAGCACTAGTCATCCCAACCGCTTCAATAACTCGTCATTTTTGGCAAAGAACCAGGGTCTATAAGTAACTCAACCCACTTCAGTTAGGTGCTAGCCGCAGGAACTGTCAAAAATGATATATGGTGCAAAACTTTGTCCAAGACTGACCTTATATCCCAGGAAACGTTTCCAATGCAGGCGGTGCATGACTTACGATAAGCATGTTGGCTTTATACAAATGACTATCTGAGGATGGCCAATTCAGCTGGGTGGTCGGGTTACCATAGTAACTCTCTTTCCTTACTCTCTGCTGTCCGTGGACATCACTTTCCCTTCCTCCTGCCCCCTTTTGCCCTCTGGGATCACTCCGTGCCTAGCTCTGCAGCTCATACCTGGTCCCAGGGCTGTGATTCCCACCCTAGAATCCTTTCGAAGTCCCTAAAGGCTCACAATGATTTTAAAAAAAAAAAAAGGAGCTTTCCTCTTTATGCTGTGGGCTCCTCAGACAAGGCAAGAACCACACACATCTCTTTCCTGTGTATCCCCAATGCTTCGTATAGTGTCTGGTGCAAAGTAAGCTCGATCACGTTTGTTGAATAAATAAGAGATATATTGAGGTTTTCAGATGGCCTACTCAAAAAACTTCAGCTGCAAACATGAAATTAAAATGCCAAGTTTCTTATTTTTTGTAAACTACATTGGATAAATTCAATGTGGACATTCCGGATATCTCATTCTAATCAGAAATTATAATAAGAGGTAGACAACAGACAAAATTCTTTAAGAGTATGGGTTCTTTGTAGGGGGATTTTTTTTTTTAAAGAGACATTGGTGGCCAAGATTTTGTAAAATAAGGCATTTTTAAATTGTTGCCCTACGGTCAGCTCAGGTAGGATCTTTGTGGAGCGGTGGGCAGAGCAGAGATCTTAAAGCCGGAAGAAAGGCCTGGTTTTGAGAGCCTTCTCTATCTATCACTCTCCAGGCAAGTCCCATTATTATACCACCTCTGTTAAGTCTCTACTTCCTCGTCTCTCAAACAGGAATCCAAGGTCTTTGTTGTTGTCAGTGTTAAAAACACTATCTACAAAGACTAAGCAGTGTTCCTGATGCAGTGTTCCTGACACAGTGGTGGCAGCTGGTGATGATGAACATGGTGGTGGTACTCAGGGCTTTGGGGAAAAAGTCAATAAACGCCTGGAATTTGCTGGGAAACAACTCTAGAATTGGAGTTGAGGACTCTGTTCCCCCATATCTCATCAGCCTCTCCTTCCCTGCCTTTTCATACTCTTCGTGACCCAGAGTCCTCGACCCACTGCTCAGTCCTCACCTCACCTTTTCCTGTCTTGAATGGTCCTAATAATAACAGCCACTGTGGGTGGAGCAACTACTAATTGGGTGCAAATAATGTTTATGATGCTCAGATGCGGTCATTATCCCCATTTTACAAATGGTGAAGGCAGGTCTCAGAGAACTAACTTGGCCAGCGTAAAACATAGTTAGGAAGTATCAGAGCCAGGATTTTCTACCAGGCCAGTCCAGTTTCAAAGTAGGTGCTGATTCCACTGTGTTATACCGTCGTTGTTGTGATTTCCTGGGAAAGAAAAAGAGAATTCAAATGATGAAATATTTTCAAATAAACTGTAAGTGCTAAAATAAAACATTGACCCATTTGGGGAAGCTGTCAAAGAAAATGAAAGGAATTTAGGTAATGCTCTTGACAGTAAAGAATCACTAACATGCATCTATTTCACAGTCTCTGTAGTTCCCTGACAAAAACATAATTCTGAGAGTCTAGCCTCAAGGCTGGAACTGGCCAGCCCAGGACCTTGTCAAGTGGGTCCCAGAGTTCTGCTCTACGCTCTAAACTTCATTCCACTTTTAGCAGCATCCATGCTTTCTTTAGGTCCTATTTTTGTATCATGCAGTGATTTAACCCTCGGCTCATGTCTTGACTTGTTTGCAGATGTTATCCCTCCACAAACAGCTGGTTATATAGAAGTCACTGATCTCCAATCAAAGAGACTCCGATACATCCCTATTCCTGGGTAATCTGTTTTCACCTTTGTTCTTAGCTTGTGTGTCAGATTAAAAAAATGAGTGAATTCTTATCGTGTACTCTGAACAAATGTGTGCTTTTTGCTTCCTTAAATAGCAAGCTCTTTTTTGTTTTTTTCAATTACAGTTGGTTTATATCTTGCTGTCCTGCATTCCTTTTTTTTTTTTTTTTTTGGCCATGCCGCACGGCATGTGGGATCTTAGTTCCCTGACCAGGGATCAAACCCATGCCCCCTGCAGTGGAAGCACAGTGTCTTAACCACTGGACTGCCAGGGAAGTCCCTGTTCTGCATTCTTTACTGCCATTTTTATTTTCATTTTGGAAAAATGTTCAAATGTTACCTTGGTATAAGTCTAACAGCCTTCAAGCCTTCATTTTTCCTTTTTGATCTGTCCTAATGATAAATTTTTTTGAAACAGCATTTTTTAGTACAGCAAAACTTTTCATATTTATTAACTCCGTATATTAATTTTCTGAGGTAAATGTATTCAAGATGTCAAAGGAATTTAAATAGCATTGGTTTAATATTGTTTTTAAATATGTAACTGAGCATCTACCATTGTGAAGGCTATACAGTAGCCGAAGGATTCCAGAGATTTGGAATGGAACTCGTTACCACTGGCTGCTTTTATTACTGTTCAGCAGTGGAAGCAAAGCATTCAAACTAACTAGACTAAGGGCATAAAAGGAGAAGCAATGATGCTCCATCTCTCCCTTGACAGACACATGTGTCCTCACCTGTAGCCCATCCCTTTCTGGATGCATCCATGCCTGATCTCCCTTTCTCAACCTAAGCGTGTGCCTGCTTTTGTATAGATTGATGTACATCCCCTCCTAACATGTACTCCCTCACAGGCAACTGAGGCCTCACAACACAGTGGTTAAAGGCTTACCCAAAATCCTGGGGAAAGGAGCCTGGAGAGGCTTCCAATGTCAGAGGAAGGCCAGCTACACCTGTCAGTCACCCAGACATCACCAGACCTTCTGTTGACCCACGCCTCCAACTCCCAGAAGAAAATTGCTCAGCATGACAGTACAAAATAACTCAGAAACACAGTTTCATTTCTTAGGACCTTTTAGTCAGGTTCGAGAAATATGAAGAATAAAAGTATTATCCAAAGAAATAGATTTACTTGTTCCAACGTATATAAGAACGTCTTCTTGGAACATCTTAATGTGTCAGTTTAATGAAAAATAGCTTTTCGTCATTTGGGGGAATTTCTTATTCCATTGTATGTTCATTAAAACATACTATTAGGGCTTCCCTGGTGGCGCAGTGGTTGAGAGCCCGCCTGCCGATGCAGGGGGTGCGGGTTCATGCCCCGGTCCGAGAAGATCCCACATGCCGCGGAGCGGCTGGGCCCGTGAGCCATGGCCGCTGAGCCTGCGTGTCCGGAGCCTATGCTCTGCAACGGGAGAGGCCGCAACAGTGAGAGACCCGCGCGTACCGCAAAAAAAAAAAACACATACTATTAGTTCAAGTAGCAAAAGAAAAGAACAACTTTTTTTTTTACATTTCTAAAGCATGATGATTTTTTTCAATATTTCTCTTAACTTCTCCCTAATTGACCCTAGCTTTTTATTTCAGTGCTTTTCTCTGTTAACTTTCTGTATGAACCATATGTTATACCTGCCATAGGAGTAACATCTGGAAGGGCAGCTATATATATTCAGCCAGGGCCAGCTGATCACCATGCTTCATTCATTTAGTGCTGTGCTGTCCAATAGAAATAGAATGTCAGCCATATATGTAATTTTACGTTCTTAGTAGACACATTAGAAAAGTAAAAAAAGAGACAGGTGAAATTACCTTTAATAGTGTTTTATTTAACCCATTATATTTAAAGTATTACTGTTTTGAAATGTATTTAATATAAACATTTTAATAATACTTGACATTCCTTTTTTCTTCTGCATCTTTGAAACCCAGTATGTATTTTACATTTACAGAACATCTCAATTTGGACTTGCCATATTTCAGATGCCATGTGGTTTAGAGTCTGTTCATTATCAGTATATCCTGAGTTTCTCTTGAGATTAACTATTGCTGTTTTTGGCATATATGTAATCCAAGGGAACAACCCATCTGGATTTCAGTTTTGTTGCTGGTTGCTTAAATTTAGTATTTTGCTAGATAGCAGGAATTTTCCATTTGATGGCTAACTTCCAATAATAGAAAACACAGTAAAACTATATGTGACTGCAGGGCCAAAATGAATACATCACTTTCACTCTCAGTAAAATGTGAGTATTATTCCTCAAATTTTTGTTTTATTTGCATTTGTAAAATGATACTACTTAGCTCTGATATACAGGAGTATATAAACCTGGGCTTCACTCTACTATAATTCTATGTATTCCTTAAAGACTTTGTTGTTATATATAAAGGGAATGTGCCTTTTCTTTAAAAAGGTGAAGAAGAGATTCTAGACCTGGTGTGCAAGTTGTAGTAAATGTGTGATATCTTCGAGCACATTTTTGACATGCTGAAGAAATTGCCCCTGTAAATTTTAAAGTTTCATGGTGGAGAGTTAAGTAAGCAGCCAGTAGGTACTGTGCTCAGTAGAATCATACATATCGAGCACTGTGGCAGAATTTTAAACATCATAGGTGGAGAAATTTCATTACTCTTGAGTAGCCTTTCACTTTACCATCTGTACCTACTAATTCTTTTCCTAAGGCAAATATTTTTTGAGAGAGCACTATGAGATGAATCCTGTATTATATCAAATGTTATCTTCGTTGAGTCCTTCTAGTACTGTAAAGTAGTTCTGAAACGCTCCTTCCATCCTACTGTTTTTGTTCTCTTCATATAAACATTTTCTAAGACTTCCATGTTCCACAACGGCTGGCTTTGTCACTCTGTGTTTAGTATCTACTGAGGCAGACTGATAAAAAGGCTAAAGTCGCCTTGATTTATTCTTTAGTATATTATAAGAATTTACCCACTATGTAGTAGTTTTGTGGTTTTAACAAATCTGCATTGATAGTGTATTATGTTTTTATTATCTATTAGATCATCCCTTTAGACCATTTATTTCATACAGAAAATATCAGATGTATTTAGAGAGCCAACACTGGTAATTAGAATTTATAATCTGTGTTCCTTTTGTGTAGTGAAAGCTATACTGAGGTAAAGGAAGAGTGCAGTTGACTCTTATAGGTGAAAGTTGCATTCCTAAAAATGACTATTTCTGATATATAATATCAGAAATAGGTATATGTATGAAATATATAATACAAGAAATATATAAATTCTTTATTATAAATCCTTATAACTTTCTAAGTTAGAAAAGGCAAAATATTAAATATAAATGCAATTAAAGCACATAAACAAGACATTAGTTTCAGCACTGACCTTAGACCCCTAAGGAGTGTGTCCAGCGCTGAGGTTATGTGAGGTGTCAGTTGGTGTAGAGTTTCTTTCTTCCTGACAGTGAATGCTAACGTCATCCAGGATCTACAAATACAGGAATATGTAAATAACCAGTAAATAACTATGTATTTTTTCCTTACATGTGGATCTGTTGGTATCTTATCTTTTAATTGTGCTTAGTATTAGAATGTTTTTTTAAAGCATTACTTTTCTTACTGAAGTATAGTTAATTTACAATGTTGCGTTAGTTTCAAGTGTAAGCAAAGTGATTCACGTATACATATATATATATTCTTTTTCAGATTCTTTTCCATTATAGGTTATTACAAGATACTGAGTATAGTTCCCTGTGCTGTACAGTAGGTCCGTGTTGTTTAACTATGAGAATTCTTTGTAGGAAGTTTAATGAACCTAAATCAGGTTAAACTAACTTCATTACCTGGACTTCACTGGTTGAACACTGATTTCTTTTGCAGATCAGACTCTCTCTCACCATATACCACGTGGCTATCTACTATCTCGGACACAGATGCACTGCTGGCTGAGTGGGGCAAAGGTGGCGTTGTCACTGTTGACATGGGAGGTCGCATCCGGCTTTGGGAAACTGGACTGGAACATCTGCAGCGGTCACTCATGGAATGGAGAAACATGATTGGACAAGAAGGTGACAGACTTATGCAGGTACCGTTTGAATTGACCTTACCTCTTAAGGGTACACATTCAGTTATAAATTCATTCATTTAGTTGCAAATGCCACAGTCGTGGAAACTCCCGGCCCAGTGACTCAAATGTAGTTTACTTAAATAGCTAAAATAATTTTGGGACTCATAACAGAAAAAGACAGATCTATCCTTCTAGATAGTTAAAAAGTAAAAATGTGCCTTTTTTGTCTGTCAGTGCTTAAATATATAGGTTCCTCACCTCACAACATGCAAATACAATCATCAACTTTTATTTTTTAACCTTAAGCATTAATCAGTTTCCAGCACCACCTTTGCATCTGTTCTCACTTCTGCCATTGTCGTCAGCATCGCCCCATGCTACCAAGGAAACAGAAATACTGAGCATCTAAAACGCAGCACATTAGTATAAGGCCAAAACGTTTAGACTAGAGAAGATAAGAAGAATTATGCATCCAATAGAGATGTGTTTTTACCAACCTCCTTATTTCCAGAGAATGGAAGTTTAGCAGTCATAATAAGTAGACCCAACCCTGCACTAGCAAGAAATATGGGAACAGGCCACCACAGAGGGAGGAAGCTCCACAGCTCCAGAAATGGCTCAGTCACCAGCTAATCTAGTTGCTGTCTGGAACTAGTGTGAGCAGTGAGGAACGCTGTGTACCCATAAATACTAAACCGTATTATAAAAGGATTTATTTTATTTGTAATTTATTTATTTTAACCTTCAGAGGAAAGCTTCTTTGTTTACATTTCATTTTTATCCAGCAAAAAGAAAGGTAGGTTCCTGCCAACTGTGTTGCTCTGTAAAGAACCAGTTAACAAGATAAGAAATTTCTACAAACTACTCCATTGATATCTGATTAATAATTACTATTTTCTGTGGTTATTTTTGTGATATTCCTTACAGGAGAAATATATATGTGTGTGTGTGTGTGTGTGTGTGTGTGTGTGTGTGTGTGTGTGTGTGTATGTGTGTATATGTATTTGTAAATGAATAATACATATTCTTAGATTATAGGAATATTTTGAAAATCGCAAACCAATATAGGCCAGCAGCCCCAAATCCTTTTGAAAGGGTGAGTATATTAATTTAATTAAGCTAAAACAAATGTATTACTCTAAAATTAGCATGTCATTAACTGCAGTGGCTCTATCACAGTAACAGACTGAATGTTGGTCACTATCCATAACAGTAATTAGAAAATTAATTAATTAACTATGGTTAATTAACTAAAAAAATTAATTAACTATGGTTAATTATGCTTTTCATTATTCTGAAGATTAGTTTCTTCTCCCTTTGAATTAAGCTCCTCTTTTCATTACAGTAATTGATGCCTAATAGTAAATACTATTGTGTTTGAATTTCTTATATTTTATTTCAATTTCTCATGTGTTATAACAAGGTTATAACAATTAAGTTTATCTTTCACAACAGAACTTTTAAAAGGAGTGTCACTCATGATTTTGATAACGGGTCTTCACTGGTACAAAAATTAACCCCTATTTGTGTTTTAACCGTGTAACTCTCCTCTTCCCAGTGACTTTCCTGCCTCTGTTGTACATCGTTGTATCTCCAGCTCTTAGCCTGATGATTGGTACACAGTAGACAAATATGCTTGTTTATACTCATATATACAAAATTGAAGCTTTTTGACAGCAAATGGAATTCTTTTAACTGTCTCAGTTTATCAGTTGTAACTGAATAAGTATTGAATGAATATATATAGTTTCTAAGTTAGAAATGGACAGAAATATAGTATCTAACATCTCAAAAATAATCAAAATACTCTGCTATATTATACAAGGCAGTATCTGATCCTTCTACAAACCAAACATTTTCTAGGAAATGGATAACTTTATGTCTCCAGTTCAAAGTGCAGCTATAATAGAAATGACTTATTCAGTAATAAAGTTACATAATTCAGAATTGAATGATAGTTCCATTTGTAAGATTAGAAAGTTAGAATGTTATCTAACATTCTCCTTCCATCTCTGATGTTCCTTGATCCATTTTGTTGATATTGAAAATATACACTTACACACATACTCAAGCTGAGAAGCAAATTATGAGCATATATCTTTATGTCTAAACAAACAGAATTCATTGTCGAAATAATCTGCCGGTGTTGTCATTTTTGGTCACATCTCTCCTCTTCCTTCTCACTGCTTGGTAAATAATGAGACAGCATACTTAATTGCTTTTATTTAGACCAGCTTATGTTACTATTTACAAGTAGTTTGTACAACCAAATCTAAATATGAATCATTCCAGGAGCAATGGTAATAACAAGCAAAAATGTGTCTTTTACAGCTACCTTCCTAATCAGTCCCTCAACCTACTCCTCATTTATGGCCCCTTTATTCAACATTGGTTTGCTCCTGATCTGGGCTCTTGGAAAATACCTTCCATAGAAGTACTGAGAAAAGAGAATAGGTTCTCAGTACCATACTTATCGCTTGCTGACTGCCAGCAGCTTCCCTGTCAATGGCAGAGTAACCTGATCTCCATCTAGTGGCCAAATGGACTTACTTTACATCATAGAAATTAAAAGGCCTGGTTTACACTCCAGTAGTTTGAGGCAGCCTCAGACCTGCTGTTAGGGGAGGTTTATACAAGCCTCTTCAGCGGTTCCTATTGGTCGTGAGATGATCCTTTAGGTCAACAGTGAAGGCCAGGCAGAAAATCTGCCATGCCATTCACCACTTATTGACCCCCATCTTTCCCTGATCCCTTTGCCTGGTGTCAAAAGAACTGTTTTATCTTTAGATAAACTCTGTCAGTCACATGTTTTATCCCTATCCTTTATGACTTTGCTACATTTCAGCCTTCTTGAGGTATTAGCTTTGAAGCCATTGTTGCTTTGAATTTTTGTTTTTGTTTAATGTATTCATTGATAGTTTTCTTTAATGAGTACAGCTTGCAAGAGAGTTTTGTTGTTGTTGTTTTTTGGTACGCGGGCCTCTCACTATTGCGGCCTCTCCCGTTGCGGAGCGCAGGCCCAGCGGCCATGGCTCACGGGCCCAGCTGCTCTGCGGCATGTGAGATCCTCCCGGACCTGGGCACGAACCCGAGTCCCCTGCATCGGCAGGCGGACTCTCAACCACTGCGCCACCAGGGAAGCCCAAGAGAGTATTTTTTGAGCTTCATATAAAATGTGTTCATTAATTTTACATGCTTTGATAGGAACATGTGTTTTTCTTATAGTAGACGACTGTAACAACAAACTCAAAGTATCACTATAACTGTAGTCTAAGAACCCATTATTAAGAATTCATAGTTACTACTTTTAGACTCAATATTTTCAGAAGCACAGGTTAATTATAAGCAAAAATTTTTCTGACTAGGTTTTATAGTGTTCTCTATAAAGCATAGTTTTCATATTTTTATTTAGTTACATTTAGATTCCTCCAAAGAACGCTACACCACAGTTTTCCTCAGAAATCAAATCATCTTCTCTAAAAAGCTCCTGGTGACTCTTCTTGTGGGAGCAAAAAGGCTAAAAGATTACAGTTTTCAAATGCTATTGTCTGACTACAATAAACTAATCAGAAACTAAATCCTTCATATATTACTCGTAGAATCTCTTCGAGGCCTTTGAATAATACTTCCTTAACTGTATACTTTAAAACCTGACAGAATCTTTGAAACAGTGTGGGACTGGAACTTATCGGTCCTTACACTTAAGATAGTGCCTGGTACACAGTAGATACGGTAAATATTGAAAATAGAGAGAGGCATAGACAAAAATACATAGAAAAGATAACCAGTCTATGCTAAGCACCTCTAATCTTTCAAAGACGATATTCTAGGAATATGAGAAAATGTCATTTGCTGTACTTTGGTATCTAGGCCTAGCCTTTTTTTTAACTACACATCCAACGCTTACGATTTTTTAAGAATGTTAAGGCCCATTTCCAGTTTTAGAAACCATAAGATTATTTAATTGGTACTCTATTAGTAAATTTAGCTTTTGACTCTACAAGCTACATTATCTCCAGGTCTTCTGTGAAAGTTTGCAATTCTTTGTTCTTCTTAAGGAGCATAGTTCACTCTTGTACTTCACTCTTAGCTTTGGTCAGCAATTCTGAAAACACTTAACGGTCTGATTAAGTGGCTCATTGTTATAGAGTGATACACATTTTATAGGACTCTTATATGTACATACATCTTTGGGAATCTTCCTTGGCCCAGAAAGGCCATACTTCTTAAAATTTATGTTTATAATTTCCCACCATATCTCTTAGTGATATATCGGTAGAAGTGGTTTTCATCAAGATGGTCTAGCTGTTTGCCTATGTGGTAACACTTGGGCAATGCCTCTAATGATTTTTTCCTTTGTTTATTGCTGTTAGAGAAATCCCAACCATAGAAATTCATTTTGAATCTAGACTTTGAATAAGGTTTTCAGGCTTACCTAATGAAAATGCAAGATCCCCTGGAGAGTGTACTACCCGGTAGTGTGCTGACAGCCCAGCTCTCTGGCAGGTGGGGGGCAGTTTACAATGTTTGCCAGTTTTCAAGATGTAAATACTCCCTCCGTGGCTGATTTAAAGCTACCAGAGGTTAACAATCTACTCACAAAGTCTCTGAATATTTAGCAAGCATCTCTCGCAAACTAGTACAATCCGCTTCCAGCATGCCCCTGGCTTGATTAAGCCTTTAACTAACTCCCCAAGGAGAAGTATGACAGTTACCAGACTGCACGGTCCTTCAGAAATAAGACAATGGAAATGTGGTTAAGAAGAGAGAAAGGCAAAAGAAAAGGGAAACAGGTACTGAGAACACAGATAAGATGGTGTCATGATATCTCTGGGAGATGTGGAAGCCTACAGTTGTCCCAATTACAGATTAGCAATGCTCTTCTTGAACAAAGAATTCAGTTTGAGCAAAGAATTGGAGAGAAGTCTATACTCAAGTGGGATAACACTCATGGGTACGTGCATAAGGGCCTCCTTTCCTATAAACTCTTTCAGAAGGAAATTGCCACGTCGATTTTTACATTCCTCCAGAAGAAATGCTTCCATTGGATCACAAATTTGTCAGTAATTGCTAAATGTAACTAAAATTAAATCAGCAGCCACCTTCCCAAGACAAGCAAATCAACAAGTTTATGAGTTTAAAGAGGCCATGAGTTTTCATTAAACTTTTGTGCATATCCAACAAAAAAGATAACCATAAAAATTATGAAAATCATGGGTATTAGAGTTTTAAAGTAGTATTAAAAATAGAAATATCATTTAGCTTTTACATTTTAGAAAAGGCCTAAACTTAGGTAATTGCTTTTCAAATCATCAGCGGCAGAAATATTTCAACTCTTTTCTCTCATGACAGACCTTAAGATCATTATTTTATATACTATATCCTCATTGCATACTGCTTGACAATATAATCAGCAAGTAAAGAAGTAATCTTAGTAATATTTATTTAAAGTATAAGGAAAACAAATTAATTCTGTAACATATCAGTTATAAATTGAGATATCAAATGCAATGAATATGTTGACAGTCAATGGCTCTAGAATTTTTGTGGTTCTAAGCTCATTATGTATATAGTTATGTATAATCAACACATCACAATGGCTATAGAAATAAAACCTTGCTGTTATATTTATAGAGAAAATTGTAATTTTATTTATAAGTGGTATAGCCTATTGTTTAAGAGCATGAAATTTTAAGTGGTCAAACCTAGGTTCAAATCCACGTACCACTTTTTAAGTGATCTTCGGCAAATTACTCATTCTTTCTAATTTTCACTTTCCAGTCATAATATAAAGACAATACCCTTGTACTTTACAAGTTGTCGTAAGAATGAAATGCACTCATACTTGGCACAAAGTATTTAGTAAACAAATAAAACTTAGAAACTCAGAAGTTAGGGAATATTGGGCTACAGAATTCTTTAACACTTACATGGAAACAAAACCAAATTAAAAGGAAGCAGTGTTACCCAAACACCTCATATTGCATCATGACCCAGTGAGTTACATAATTCATCATCTGTCTTAGTGTTGAGAGTGAGCTTTGCTTATAATCCTGTTTAGGAAAAGTTTTGTCAGGCCCAAAAAAGGAATTGAAAAAATGGTCTGGGCTTAAACTTGTCAGCTTGAAGAAAAGCAGGAACTCAATGATAGGACAATTGTCAGCCAAGGATTATAGTGTTTAGCCTTATTCAAAAGACAAATGAGAACAGGACCAAAAAACACACAGTGAAATATGCATCATCTTTAGCCTGAGTCCTGAGAACGGTAAAGAGCAAGCCAAATTTGGAGCTGTCTTTCCTAGTTTTTCTGTATACCGTGTTCTTTTGTCTCTATAACATTCTAAAAATGTCTCTTTCTTTTTTTTTTTTTTTTTTTTT